>NC_060272.1:84053542-84154103 GCF_021613505.1 Equus quagga
CAGCCATGGTCAGGCCCTTTTGGAAAAACCAGGTCAGGCCGAATTAGGTTTATACCAAATCGCTTCCTCATATTCTCCAATATATCCTATTGCTTGCCATTTCTATTTGTCATTATAGTATCCCTTCATGTAACTATATCAAATTCATTCATTCATTCATTTCTCTACTAATCGACATTTGGGGTGTTTTCTTTGTTTTTCTATTGCAAATAGTGCACTTGTGTTATTATTCCTAGAATTGGAATTACTGGGTTACAGAGTTTGCTGATCAGATCAGAGTAGCAAGAGATGCTGTAACAAACCCAGATGTAAAATGGCTCAGACAAGACAGAAGCTTATTTCTCCTTCATGTTAAGTCTAAAGCGGTTGCTCCTGATTGGGAAATCATTGTCATTCAAGTGGGATTTTGGGACCAGGCCCCTTCTTTCTTGGGCTTTCAATGCAGGAATTCCCAGGTGGCCATGCTGGCCCACATCCACCTGGTGGAAGAGGAAAGAGGGGTGTGAGGGCTCACCCTTCTCAACCATCTCAGCCTGAAGAGGACACGTTGCTGGTCACACCGCCCCACTCAGATGCTGGGCAGCCCGTTTCCACCATCGCTAAATCAAACAACATCAAAGGTGAGGGAAATTGTTGGAAAACACAAACCGTCACACATGATGCTGGGAACGTAAATTAATACAAAACTTTGGAAAGCAGACATTTAGTGAAGGTTTGGGTTATGGAAGTTATTTCTAGGAAGGATAAGAGATAAGTCAGGAGATTCAAAGAACAGCTGAAGAACTAGACCTCAAAAAGCAAAGGAGCCAGCATTTCGCAGGGTTTAGGTGGCAGGACCTGAGGGAGTGTCACTGACACGCATGGGCTCCCTCCGTCCCCAGTCCTCCCATCACTCTATTCCGAGGAGAGGTCTGACTAGCCGGGTTGGGTCATCAGCCCTCCCCTTGGCCAGGGCTGCCGGAGCACAATTGATTGACACTCCCGCGAAGTCTGATTCAAGGGGGTGGGGCCAAGCCGATGTCTTTACCAAGAGGGGCTCGTGGGTGCCCTGCAAGCAAGCACTGCCATACATCTCAGCCTTGGCCACCTGGCCGGTGCTTTCTCTCTCCCCTGCCCTCCTCAGAGCCACTGCCTTTTGAATACAGAAGCTCAAAATTCTTCCCCTGCTCCTTTGCAGAGTAATTCACTTCTTTTTCTCTAGCCCAGCCTCATTGGTCCAGGCCTTTGGGAGTCAACCTTCTTGGCCAAAGGGCCGATCAAAGGATTTTGCTAAACAAAGACCAATCCCCCCTGGAGAGAAATTATGCCACTCTCCTCTAAGGTGCCCTTGGCTGCCAGAAGTTAAGGTTCCAAGGAGCGCCTCCGCCTCCCCCGCCGCTCACGTGCAGGAGGGAGGACCTCTTCCCGGGGCAGTCTCCTGTTGTGTTGCTGGAGGGCAGCGTTGAAGTCGAGAGCAAGAGAGAGAATGGCTACTGGACGGAAGAGAGGAAAAGGAGCGAGGAGAGGAGGAAGGAGTAGAGGAGAGAGGACCGGAGAGGAGACAGGAGGGCAGCAGAGGGACTGTGTGCTTCTTCCAGGCCATGGGTTGGGTTGGGTTGAGATTCTTAGTTTTCTATACCATGGACCCCTTCTGGCATCTGAGTAAGTTTCTGGTCCCCTTTTCAGAAAATAATGGTTTTTTTTTTTTTTTTAAATGCATAAAGTGAAATACATAGACTTACAAAGGAAACTCATTACATTATAATACAGTTTTGAAAATTTAAACAATTTGTCAAGTAGTAATATATGTGCTTCTTTATTAATGTTTTAAATGACAAGATCTAGTGGTGGCTCTAATTGCTGTAAGGTAAGTGAGGAGGATTGGCCCTGAGCTAACATCTGTTGCCAATCTTCTTTTTCTTTTTTAATTCTCCCCACAGCCCCAGTACATAGGTGTATATCCTAGTTGTGGGTCATTCTAGTTCTTCTCTGTGGAGGGGAGGTGGAGAGATGGGATGGACCCAGACCACTCCACTAGTGCCCGGAATATCCACACTGAACTCCTCACCCACAGAGCTGGCAATGTCTACAACAACAAGCTGGCTTTTTGGCATCCTTTTTTTTTGGTGTGTTTGTTTCAAGTCTTTGAAAACTGGGAATAATTCAAGCATGAGTTCTGAACTCTCCAGCTCAGAGACAGGAAAATGCTGGCGTGAGAATATATTACCATTGACAGTTATCCTTCCCAAAAGGTTCATGTAGGAAATATCATGAAAGCAACTTTGCAAACCCAGGCCATGCATGTGTGTGGCCAGTGACAAAATGCTATGGTGGTGATGGGATACAGTGTTACGGCAAACAGGAGAGAGGAAGCTGCCTTTTAGGAAGGAAATGGAGACTGATGGGGCGGGGGGTGGGGGGGGTGAGGGGGCAGCAGCTCAGGCCCCTCTTGGCATAGAGAAATGGTTGGGGACCTGCCCACAACCGAACAGAAAACCCGAGGCTTGGAGACATCATATAGATTCTTTCCACTTTGCTTTTCCTTTCATCGGGGGAGCTCGAAAACTCTTTTACAGATATTAATGAGGTCCTCATTGTCAGTGAGTGGTATTATTCCTGTTACACAGATGGATCAACGTCTAAGGTATAAAATTAATGAGTGGTGGAATCATCCACCTAACCGAGGGTCCCGGCTCTCCACACACATGGCTTGGGTGTTCACATGGGCCATAGTAACATCTCCAAAAAGGAAAGAAAAGGCTTTCTTTGGTGCTCTTTGGAACTCTGTACTTGGGGCTGTTGAATCTGTAAGATACACATGGTATCTTTCCTGCTTATCTTGTAGAGTTTGAGAGGATCCAAGAAGGGCAAAAGGGACTTGCAAATATCTTAACTCTCCCACAAGATGCAAGTTTAAGACATGAGTGCCAATAAAGGATACGTTTTCTGTTGTGTTAATTCCTCTCACCCCGAACCCTTTGAGGGATGAGAACTTCACCCGCTGGCTGCACCGACAGCTGCTACCACCCTCCTCTCGTTTCTGTCCAGACCTTCCACTTCCCTATGCAACTGCCGGGAACCATTTTACTTTCCTGCCTGGGTTCCCAAACTCCAGCCTGAGAGCCCCTGCCCCTGGGGGTGGCGTCCGTGGGCCTTGGCAAAATGCTAAGAATCAAGACAACAGGGTGGGTTTTTTCCTACAAAGCCAAATTTATTCAATTGAAAAAACTATCCTTAATTCTGAGACCCCACCCCCCACCCCCTTTGGGCATTAAAATGCATTTGAACATCATTTGGTATTAAAATGATGGTGCCAGTGGATGGTAGTTTTTTTCTTTAATGTGTTTAGTTGGAAAAATTACAAGTTGGCCACCTTATGTAGGTCCTCCGTTTTGTTTTGTTGAAATTTTATTGGCTCATGAAATTCCAGTCTGGGAATCACTGCTAAATGCTCTCTTGCTTGCTGTCTGAAAGCAATGAAGTACAGATGCTAGATCCTTATGTGACACTGATGAAGAGAGGGATTCTGGCTGGGCAGCCTCTGACTTGGGAACGCAGCCTTCCCACAGTTCAGGCAAGCAAACAGGCATTGGAGCTCTCGCCAACAAGGGGCAACTGCCTGGGCAGCGGTTCAGATCTCCAAGGGTGGCCTCCCTCTAAGAGCTTAGAGGGGGCACCAGATCTCCAAGGGTAGCCAACTCCCAGAGCGCGGGGGGGCACCTACTTTGTCCTGCTGCCGAGGGCCAGGGTCTGTTCCCGACATCCTTAGTTAGAGGTGACAGAAAGTAACATTTGAATGATCGTTTGGGGTAATTCAAGCTACACCACATTGGACAGGTATAGTGCCCCTTAATTAGGGCTTTGTACGAGGGCCCAAGGCTCTAATTATCATTTATAGTGTTATTTCTGAGGAAAAAGACATTCTGAGTTCCAAATCACTAAATTAAAATCAAACTCTTGAAATGGTTCATACAAGGTAGGAGCTGGGGCTCATCCAAGAGACCCAACTGAATCAAAAACAAGAATTAGCATTTCTATGGTGTGTTCTTCTGTGTTAGCTCCAAGATCCTGGTGAGCCCCTGGAGGCAGACAGAAGGGCTGGATTCTAGACCTGGAGGTCTTCTGTGTCACCACCAGCCACATGTGGCCCAAGTTTGATGGGCTCTACGTGTAAAATATGCACTGGATTTCAAACACATAAAAAAAAAAAGAATATAAAATATCTTAATAATTTTTAAAATATTGATAACACATTGAAATAATATTTTAGATATACTGAGTTTAAAAATATCATATTAAAATTAATTTCACCTGTCTGTTTTAACTTTTTAAAATGTGGCTAGAAAATTTTAACTTACACATGTGGCTCACACTGTTTTCATTGGAAAGCACCTCTCTAGCCCAGAGATCCGCACACTGCAGCCCACAGGCCAAACCCAGCCCAGTGCCTGCTTTTGTAAGGAAAGTCTTGTTGGAACACAGCCATAGCCATGTGTTTACATGTTGTCCCTCACTGCCTTTGAGCTATAACAGCAGGGTTGAGTAGTTGCACAGAGACCATATAGCCCACAAAGCCTAAAATAGCTACTCTCTGGCCCTTTTTTGAAAAAGTTTGCCATTGCTTGGTCTAGACTATCGGGGTTCAAATCCTGGTTTCCTGATTTACTAGCCACGTGACTTGGGCCAATTTGTTTATCTATGTGTGCTTCTGTGTCTTCATGTGTAAAATGCGGGCAATAATAAGACAGACCTTCCTCCAAGAGCTTGTCGTGAGGATCAGATGAAATAGTATGCATCAAACATAGAGTCGATGTTCAGTAAATTCATCATCATCTTTCAGATGACATAACTGGGCATCAGAGAAGTTATGTGTGGCCCATGGTCACAGTCACACAGCTCAAATTCATGTCTTGCAACTCATATTTAATTATTTCATCCCAAGTCCCTTTAAAACAAAGCAAAAAGCCCTTTAAAAAAAAGCCCTTGAGGGGCCAGCCCAGTGGTCTAGGGGTTGAGTTTGTGTGCTTCACCTCGGCGGCCTGGGGTTCACCAGTTTGGATCCTGGCTGTGGTCCTACACACAGCTCATCAGCCAGGCTGTGGCAGTGTCCCACATACAAAATAGAGAAAGATTGGCACAGATGTTAGCTCAGTGACAGTCTTCCTCAAGCAAAAAGAGGAAGACTGGCAACAGATGTTAGCTCGGGGCCAATCTCCTCTCAGATGTGCTCTCAGAATCATTTTCAACACTGTTCTCCAGGCAGTAAACACATTTGGATTTGGCATATGAGCTGAAACCTCTTTGTTATCCTGGTCCAAAGTCATGGACTTCAAGGTCAGTTGGATAGACAAAGTCCAATATAAATAGCTCTGCATATCAAATAAAAATATACTATACTTTTAGGGTCCCCCAAGAGTTGTAGAGATTTTTAAAAAATTCTTGGGCATATAATGCAAATAACAATACTCTGCATCTACAAAGTCCTTTGCAATTTATAAAACATCCATACAAGGCTAACAGAGAAGATACTGTTCTTCCACTTTCATAGATTTGGAAACTTGAAGGCTGGAGAACTGGGGATTGCTCACCATTAGGAAGCTAGTGAGTGGCAGAACTTAGGTCCTGGTCTGCAGTCCAGTGTTCTCACGTCTGTGAACAAGGTTTCCCTTAGAGCCAGAGTCCTCAACCAAGATGCTTTGGAGACCCGCCAGTGTGAATTTGTGAAGCAAGCTGGGTATTTGCGTACAAACTCAGAAGGAAGAGTCTTCAATTCCAAGAAGGTTTACTTTCTTCCATTTTTCTTCAGACATGTAGCCTTCTGACCTCCCTTTTTTTCCTCTCAAACTTTGATAAAGATAGGGCGTTTGTGTTAGCTACTGCTGCAGAACAAACCATCCCAAAACATAGAGGCATAAAACAACCACAGCCGTTCCCCATCTCTCACAATTTTGTGGGTGGACAGGGCTCTGCTGTGCATCCCTTTTGCTCCGTGTGGCATCAGCCAGGGTGGCGGTCATCTGGAGCCTCGGCCAGGCAGGAACATCCAGGATTGCTCACTCACGTGGCTGACAGTTAGGCTGACTGTTGGCTGGGAGCTCAACTGGGGTTGTGGAATGGAAAGTTCCAGTTCTTTCCAGATGGCCTTTATAAGTGGTATGGGCTTCTCACAGCACCATGGCTGAGTTCCAACAGGGAGTATTCCAAGTACGTGAAAGCAGAGACTGTGTGTCTTAAGGCCCAGTTTAAGAAGTTACACAGGATCACTCCTACCACTTCCTATTGGACAGAGCAAGTCACAGGCCAGCCCTGACTCAAGGGGAGGTACAGTTGACTTCAGTCTTTGATGGGAGGAATGACAATGAATTTGCAGCCATCTTCAATCCACGACATATGCGTACAGAGAAATATGTCTGTGCTATAAGAAAAACAACGGAGCAAATTTAATGATAAATGGCAACTGATCTTCAGCCTTGGTCTCAGAGAGAGAAGTGGAAGTGTGCATGCCTAGGCCCCTATTGCCCAGTGGGAATGTAGGCCCTCCATTCGTGGAGGACCTGCCAGTGTCCAAGAGAAGGCTGAAATACAAATTTTCATGCGAAGTCTCTGCTTTTTCAATGTGAGCTCAACCTTTAAAATCATATTGCATGAGGCACCTTGACTCGTGAGCTTCCAGTTGTCAACATCTGCCTACCTTCACAGGATGGCTAGTCTTTTACATGCAACACCCATCAGCAAGACAGTCATGGGCAATGCACTTATCAAAAAATGTCACTGCTTCTGTGGTTGGTAAGAGAGGGAGGAGAAAATAACTTTATTGTGGGGCTGGGTAGTCGCCAGGGAAAAAAGGCATCTCTGTCATTTATTTACTAGTATTTACTCGCAGGACGATAAATCAAAGTCTCTCCTGGGCCAGGAGAAGCGGCAGGGGCAAGAGCTGTGCCAGCAGAACTCTAGTTTACATGATGAGCACCTGGGAGGGCTGGTGTCCAACTATTTCCTGCAGCTCTTATCAGCTTCCAGGCCAGAGGAGAGGAGGGAAGGCACGAGGAGGGAAGACAAAGGGAGCGGAGGACGAGGAAAGAAGTCCCAGCCCCCGCAGAGACGCACTGCTGTCTGCGGTAGGACGAAGAAACGGGCGCACGAGGGACGCCACCGCTCCAGAAGCCTCCAGAGCCACGTGTCGCCCCCCCCCCACCCCCCCACCCCATGGCGGCCTCCACCCCCCCCACCCCATGGCGGTTCGGGCCGGGCAGAGGTCCTTCTCCTTCCCCAGCCCCACTCCCAAGCCCGGGGCCCTTCCTCAACGTGGTAACCAAGAGGCATTCAGTTCAGCAACGAAAAGAAAAGTCCTTCCTGCGGTATAAGGAAGAGGCCCTGGGTCTCAGAGCTCCTAGACAGACGTCCGCGGTGGTGGGTGGCAGGGAGCGTGCTGAAATCCGGATCCCGCAGCCCTGCACACCAATTCCCAGCATCTGCCTTCCGCCGGGAACCTCGCGGGGGAGGGAGCGGCGTGTGGCGTGGGGAGAGGACACAACGACAAAAGTTACATGGTGACAGCATACACCTCCGAGAGTCGGCGGCTTGAGGGGCTCCGGGGCAGGAGCAGGAGCCAGAATCTGCGCCCGCCCGCCCTCTTCCGTCCGCGGAGGACCTGCGCCTGCCAAGGACGAGGATGCCATCGTTCCTCCCTTCTCTGCATTCACTCAGTCAAGAAGTGTACGTTAAGCGCCTAAGCGAGCCAGATGCTTTTCAAGGCTTCAGGGAGCCAGTCCTTGTCCTTGAGATGTGCACAGGGCGTCCTTGCAGGACTTGGGCCTCACAGCCCAGGAGGATGGGGTTGTAGGTGGGGCAGTCACCCAGCCCCTCCCTGACTGCCAGGTGGATAAGGGCTGGGGTTACTACCCCGTGACTTCAGTGAGCTGGAGGACCCCAAAGGTGCAACGGTCATATTTTCCAAATGTAAGAAACTAAACTAAAAATACTTAAAAAAAAATCTTTCTGGGCTCCACCTCTGGATGAAAGAGGCAGTCTGGGAGATGCAGTTTGGGTGATGAAAATGTGTTGTTTTCCAAATGTTTTGATGGCTTGTGAGGACTGTGGCTCAGGCTATTTGAAATTAGGACCCAGTAGCAAATTCCGTATGTGGGGTAAAATCCATGTGGGAAAAGCATTAGAAACACGGAAGCAAGAAAGAATGAGAATCTTAATTCTGGGGACAGAATCCTTATTTGTAAGATTTATGTAGCATATTCATTGCTGAATGGAAAAGCAGTTTATTTTGCATATGAGTATTAGGAAAAATAATTAACAACTATTAAGAGCTAACGGTTACTGAGCTCTTACTCTGTGCCAGATACGATCTTAATCATTTTGCATACGTTGTCTCAAGTCTTGCAGCAGCCATCCGAGATGGTGCCCCTGTTGCTCCCGGAGGAAAACACCCCCCGCCCCCCCTTTCCAGTTCATAACTCGCAGAGCCGAAAATCCAACCCGGAAACCCACCTCCTGGAGGAGCTAGTACTCCCCACTCTGTGCTTTAATTTATGGGAACAGGCTGTCTCCCGGTCTACGGAGAAGGCTGCGCTGGGAGTCAGGAAAGCCTGCTCTCAGTCCCCAGTTGCCGCTTGTTAGCTGAGTGACTGGGACCAAACCACTTCCCATCCCAGCAGCCCAGGCCCTTCTTCATTCATTCACTTTGCCTCTTTCTCCTACGCAGTAGAAACGCCAGTAGCGGTGTGTGCTAGCCGCGAGCCGAGGTGGCCCACCCAGCAAGTACCTGCGAGGTTTGGGGGACGCAAAGATGAGTGCCACGAGGTCAGGCCCGGGAGCAGCTGTCAAGGAGGAGAGGTGTGGAGCTGTGAGCACAGACTGCAGTCCGAGTGACAGCAGAGTATGCCAAGTGACCCGACCAGAGACCTGCGACCGCAGGGCTGCATCTAGAAGGATGCACGCAGGAGACTATCCAGGGGGAAGGCCAAAGGCCCTGCGGGCAGACATGACTGGACTCAGGGAGGCAGGGAGGCAGGGAGGCATGGTGGGGATGAACGCCACAGTCGTGTGGTGTGGCCATGGGACAGGGGGAATGTGGGCAAACCCAGCAGTGAGGCCAGAGACCAAGGGCACGTTGGGAAGGGCCTTGAATGCTGTGTCCAGAGCTGTGGCCTTGACCCACTGAGCTGTCAGTGAGGAGCCAGCTGGCTGTGGAATCTTAGCAAAGAGTGACACTATTTGGCTTATGTCTGGGGGAGGGAGTGGGGAGAAATGGGAAGAGTAGGAAAGCCCGCCGGGGGCCTTTCTGAGTTCTTTTCCAACCTGCCTCATATAAACCCACGTCTAGTAAAATTTTAATAATGTGTCATTTTTAATTGGATTTCGACACCAGACTAGAGCTTCCTTTTTGTTGTATTTCTTAAAAAAAAAAAGTAATTGCCTTTAAGCAAATGTATAAGGTGGCTTGGGAGTGTTTAATCTACTGTGTTTAAAAGAGCAAATGATTTTTGAGTGCTTCGCCAATCTCTTGGGTGAAAGCAACGTGTGAGGTACAGAAGGATTTTTCTGTTTATTAAGGCGGGTCTGTCCAGAGTGTCTCCAGCAATACTGTTATCCAGGAATACGTACTGCCAGGTTTGCAAACTACAAGACCACATGGCCACCTCTTTTAACATATATTGCACAAAGCAATCATTTCCCTAAATCTTTGTCTGGGTCCCATCCCCCACCCCCCCCATTAACCCATATCAATGCAATTTAATTATCATCTCCAGCCACTTCCATTTTAGCACAATAAAAGCTAAGGGACTTAATGGCCAGCAATTGAGGGATCTGGTGGAATTTTCATCTGGGAAAAGATGTAGAAGACAAAGCTTTTGATCAGCTTTGTGAGCGGTCGTGCCTGCAGGCTGCCGTGGGGCTCTGGACTTCCTCTGTGCGTACAGGAATGGCCTCCTGGCCTCCTGGCCTAGTCTTCCAGGGCAAAGCCACAGCCACATCTGCAGAGCCTCTGGTTTTAGAGCCTGCAAGTGAGCACTAAAAGTGTTACATTTGTTGCCGTTGCCCACCTCTCATTTTAGTTTTTTCCTTCCTATCCCCACAGGAGGAGCGCCTATTTTTGGTTAGATAAATGGTTCATCATCTCTTGCAGTTGCCTTCCTTTTATGATCAATTAGTTTGAGGTTGTCAGCACTGCTTCAAAGCCACTATGTATCTTTCACACCCCTCGACCTTGTAATTTATAAGCACTGCGGGTTTTAAAAAAAAAGAAAGAAAGAAAGAAAGAAAAGAAAAGAAACTCTCCAGTACTTTTATTAGCTGCTGAAATGCATTAGGGTGCATACACTTTGAACTGCACAGAAGAAGATAACCATGCCTGTAATTGGAAGAACTCACATCGATCCCCTCTCGACTCCCTTTAATAACCTCTGCATTGTTTTATCCCCAGGATTTATTGATGACCTGCAATAGCCCTCTCCCAGGCCCCGGCCCACTGGGGTGTTTGTGGGGGAAAGGGCAATGCGCGTGGCCCACTCCCTGACCCGAGCAGCCCCATAAATCAGGGCCTGCATTTGCCTGTGATGGAGAGCCAGATGGCAGCTGTTGTTGGAGGAGCTCAACAGGAATCAAGGCCTGTGATCTTTCCTGTTGCTAACAGGCCTGATTTTTTATGGCTGTCAGCATCCTTGGAATGGCTGAGGGAGGCATGAAGGGAGGCGGGGGGCGGGGGCCCGAAGGCTCTAGATCTCTGCTTTCTTCTCCCAAGGGGGCAAGCCACAAAGGTCTTTCTCTCTTCCTCACTGGCCGGGGGGTTTGGCCTCATACTCTGTTTCTGAAGAAGTTTCCTAGAGTGTGCGAGGGGCAAAGCTCAACATAACCAAACATCTTCTAGAAAGGAAAATGGTGGGCAGCTTCCCTTTGCCATTGGTACACAGACCCTTAGAATGGCCCTACCTGAAAGATGACAGCTGGGCCTTTCCACTGGAGTAACGTCTAAAACTCAGTGGGCTTCTTATAACACAGTCTTGTTTTCCCAAACACTTTTGATGCAGAAATAAAAGCAATTACTTAAAGCTACTCGGTGGGTCCAACGCTTGGTGTTTTGCTTCTTCAGAGTGGATAGACAGAAAATTTGGGAAGGATGTGTGCGTAAAGGATGAAAAGCAAGGAGCTTGCCAGACAAAAGAAAGAAACTGCAGCCAGTCTGAGGTACCTGATTAGGGGGTATTAGCTGCAGAGATCCGGTCATTAAGGTGGGGTTGAACCACAGTGGGTGTACTGGCCTGAACACCAGCGTGGAGTAAACAGTTTATTAACAGTCCTTGTGTGGTCCAGCAGCCTGCCTCTGACGGATGCAACCTCCCAGCAAGAACAGAGCCGGCCACAGGGCAGGGCTGTGTGGCCAACTCCAAACAGAGCTTCCAGAAGCCAGAGGAGATAGTAATAGAATCCCAGATGCAGCCAAGTGGTTTCCAGGGCAGGAGAGCAAATCTATTTATTTATTTATGGAGGGCTTGAAGCTAGCCCAGATCATAGGGACACTACGCTTACACATAAAGCAGACATACCCAAGAAATCACATGCAGAAAGTTCTGGGGGACGTCTAAGTTCTTAGAAATATTTTGGGTCCACTAAGACTCTTGCTATAACCCTATTTGCTGCAGTGGGATTGAGCCTATAGCCAGACATCCACTTTTCAAGTTCTGAGTCCGATGGTAGATGTGTAAGTGGATGACAGCTCCGTTTCCATTTGGATCATTCTGTAGGCCGGTGATCTGTCAACCATAACTCTCATACTCTCCAGAAGTCTTGCCCATTCAAAAAAGAAAATTATTGAAACAGCCTCAAGGACAGTTCACCAGTAGAGAGCGTGTGCATGGGGGTCTGGCTGGGAAAAAGGCACTCAGATGTTTCCTGGAAAGCTCAGGTGTTCTGCCTTTCCCCCAGAGCATTAGGGAAAGCCCTGGGGCTGCTGTCAAGGGGTCGGGCCACAGGTGAGAGCAGGCAGGCAGGGCCAGGGGTTGTTCAAGGCTTTCCTTCCTCTGGAGTCAGGGCTCTAAACCTTCTGAGCCACCTGTGAGCTTGGCCATTGACTTATAATGTGAAAATGATGGTGAAACCCTGCCTTCATCCTTCCTTTCTTCTTGGTCTGCCCAGGCAGAGGCAGTAGAGGGTGCAAAGAGAGGCAGACAGTCTTTATTCCCCTTGATCTGGAGCTCTGACAAGGACTCTGTCTGCATCCCCCTTCTAGCCCTCCCCTCCTCCCCCCATAAGGCTTTCAGGAAGCCTTTCCCATATATGACCCATAGGCTTATATTGAGCTTTATGGGGAGGGAAGCATTCTGCAAGCTCCTTCTCACCATGAGGGAAGGTCCCATGCCACAGGCACCAACACGGGGGCCACAGTTAGAGTCCGGAAACTGAACAAAGAGAAGGCTCATTTTGATAGGCAGAATAATGACCCCCAGAGATGTCCATGTCCTAATCCTCGGAACCTGTGAATATGACATCTTACATGACAAAAGGGGGCTTTGCAGGTGTTTAATCACACCTGCAAATCACACTTAATCATTAAGGATCTTGAGATGCGGAGATTATCCTGGTGGGCCCAGTGTAATCACTAGGTCCTTGTAAAGGAAAGAGGGAGGCAGGGTGGTCAGAGAAGGAGATGTGACAATGGAAGCAGAGGTTGAGGGATGCAATTGCTGGCAGGAAGGGGCCAAGAACCAAGGAATATGACAGCCTCTAGAAGCTAGAAAGACAAGGAAATGGATTCTCCCTGAGAGCCTCCAGAAGGAATGCAGCCCAGCTGACACCCTAGTTTCAGTCCAGTGAGACCCATTTTGGACTTGGGATGTCCAAAACTCTAAGATAATAAATTTGTGCTGTTTTGAGCCTTTGTTTATGGTAAATTGTGACAGCAGTCACAGGAACAAGTGCATTCATCATTCATGAAATGGTCTGTCCATGTGTTCACCTCACTTTTAAAAAAGTGTTGTCTCCCCTCACACAAGCTCTCTATCCCCCTGGGACTGGACAGCAGTGGTGTTCTGAACGACTCAGAGGAAAGCGAAGAATTGAGGCGGAATTTGTTGTTTGAGAGCAGATTCAGTAGCTGCTCTAACAATCAAAACAAGTTAAGTCTTGTGTAGGAGAGCCAAGGTCATATGAGAGCCGAGGTCAGGAACCAGCAAGGACAGACGAGGGGGTGGAGACTCAAGGTAGTGTCCACTTTCATTCTGCTGGTAATTTTGCTGGCACAGGAGTGTTTTGTAAAGGGCCCTCTGGGTATCTTTGTCTTATAGGCCTGGTCCAGTGTCTGAGAAAGAAATGCTTAAGATTTTTTCTAATGATAAATCTCATTTAAGCACACAAATAAACACGCACAAGCCACACAGAAATCCACACACAGTTTGGTACTTGTGGAATTTCATTCATACCTGAAGTATTGAGCTCGGCTTTGTATACAAGCTAATGTAGGGGAGACAGGATCTCGTGGTGTGAGCATGGGCTATGGAGTCAGAGGACTGGGTATGGATAAACGGCCTCTCTTTGCACTAGTGAATGAGCCTGGGTAGTTCATCACTGTTCCCGAATCTCCGTTCCCTGCAGTAGAAGAGGGCTGATCCTAGTCCTTGCCTCAGAGCATCATTGAAAACGTTCGATAGTGATGCCTGCTGGGCCCTCTCACAGTGCTCAGCACATGGGCACATAACTGGTGCTCTCCAAATGTGAACTAGTTGTTATTTTAATAATTGATATTTGGTGGCACTAAATGTGCAGTTTAATTAATTATTTCACTAAGCTCATAATCCGACCCAAAGGTGATAATGGTGGCAGTGATAAAAATAGCAAGCATTTATTAGTCACCTGCTCTGTGCCAGACACTCTTTGAGCCAGTTTACATATGAAGTAATGGAAGCTCAAGTGGTCTGAGGAACTTGCCCTGGTCACCTTGAGACTCAGCAGCAAAACCTGGATTTGAACCCAAGCAGTCTGAGCTCAGAGCTTGACTAACCACCTTGCCATGCTGCCTGTCAAGGGAGACCCTCTTGAGGCTTCTGACGGGGTCTGTACAACCACAGGAGAGCCAGCAGGCTCAGTTCTGTTCCTGATTTCCCCACGTCCTCTATGGTCAGTGTGGAGCTCTGAGCATTTTCCTTAAGTTCAAATGACACTGATTAATATCTTGGAGATGCTAGCGAATAAAAATCTTAGCTTCTCAATGGAGTATGGGAGGAGATGTGAAGGAGGGCAAATGATTGTTCAGCCAGTGAGCTTGAGGTGAGTCTCCCAGGCATCTCCCACAATCGCGGTTGGGGGAATCCCCCTGACTGCAGTTACACTTTGGGAATGAGTCACCTTAGCACTGTCTTCTGGAAACAAGGTGAGAACCAGAGTGCTCCCCTTTCGTGGGTAGTCCTTTCCATGGTTACAAGCAAGAATGACTGTGCTTTCCAGGACTCCAGAAAATGTGGGTGACCGGGCTCAGAGCAAGCCACTTTAAGGAAGAAAGTGACAACTTTGGGAGGTGAGAGGATCATGTGGAAAAAAAGGGAAACATGGGATCAGAAAAAATAGGTAATACCAAATATCCTAGATATCGGAGAACAAAGTTATAATGAACACCCAGGAAAGACTAAATCCCGGAAAAGATTAAGAGTCAAGTTCCAAAAACTGAGAAGAGAAATGAACAGAATGATTAAAATTCCAGTTCTTGATGAGAACTGAAGCAGGAAAATTTCTGGATGAGATGGTGAGTTGGGCTCAAAGACCTTTAAAGTTCCTCCCAACTCAGATTCTGTGAGTCTGTCAATGCTTCTCGTTGAATAAGCCACCAAGATTTCGTTTGCTCAAAATTGTAGCTGCCCCATCTGACCTGTAGGTAAAATATTTCTGAATAGTTTTCAAACCAGCTGAATTCCTGCCTCCCCTTGCAGTCCTGATTGCTTCAGGAATTCTTTTCTTCCTCTTCTCCAACTTGTCTCTCCCTCCTCTCACTGCCCGCTTCCTTCTCCTGCTCCCTTTCTTCCTCCTTTTCCTTCTCTTCTTCCTCCTCTTTCTCGACCCCCTCTTCCCATGTCACCTTTTCTTTCTCTTTTCCTCCACATTCCCTGGTTAGATTTCTGGCTACCGGAAAAATTGAATTCCAGTAGGATACAAAACAAATGGCCCGACTTAGAAGCTGTAAGTGTAACTTAATCCCACTGTCACACTCAACTGTTGGCAGTGCATGAGAAGAGAATAAAGACAAGGATCTCCTGCTGAAGGAGATGAAATTTAAAAAAAAAAAAATTTTTTTTGGTGTCATACATTGAGTTTAGAGCTAATAGTTTTATTTTCATAAAATAAAATATAATAAAATTAAAGCAAGTTCCTTATGTATCGCAATGTGATTCGGGTGTCCTCGGGACTCAGGAAAAACAGAGTGTGATGTAGTTCAAGTGCACACTTTTTGATGCCATGGTGGGAAGGCTGCAGATTTTCGTTGCACAATAACAACGTTTCAGTCGTGGCTTGTGAACCCTGGTGGGTGCTGTTGCTATGAATATTATTTCCATTGGATTATGCCTTGTTGAGGCCCGGGTTTTGTTAACATTTTAAAATTCTTATCTCAGCTATCACATGTTTTAAATACCGGGAAGAGTTGAATGCAGAAGCCAAGGTCACGCAGACTACATGAACTGCGTTTAAACGAGCTGTCCTTCCTCCCTCGTCATTGTGCTGCAGACTTGGAGAGTCAGCTCTGGTCTCAGAAACAACTAGACAGAGCAACTCAGTGCAAGCAGGGGCCTGTGGGAAGAGGGAAAAAACCTAATTGAATAAACAGTGGAGAACTGAGAGGAGCCAAATGAATAGAAACCAAGGACAGAGAAAAATAAATGCATGGTAGAATAAATAGGTAAAGTTGATTTTATACCCTCTTAAGCTCTTTTTCTACACCCCAAATATCCTATTCACTACAGCATTCATTCGTGCCACCCCTGTCCTATTATCACTTTCAGGAGAGATTAACAGATAATGGAACATCAAAATAAAAGCAACAGCATGAATAAAAGGAATGAGGGAACATACAGGAGGCAAACTAAGGCCGGAAGCTAACAGAGGACTTAGACAAAGGAATATTGTTTTTTCTAGTTCAACACAGTCAAATCCCAGAGTGGCATATTTCATGCCTTTTGGATCTGGTTTTGGCCTACATGCATTTTTGATGCTTGCTAAAAAAAAAAAGAGGATAAAATCAACCACTTTATTTTTCAATTCCTCACTTCAGTGGAAATAACGGAGGGATTAGGAAATGAGGAGAGTGGTGAGCTCTGTAAATGAGAAAATGAAGAGAATTAACAAGGGGTGGCAATCAAATGGGACATGTAGTAGAGGATGGGCCAGAAAAGGGGGAAGGGAGGAGAGAAAGCCGAAGAGAAAGGGCTGTGCAGAGCAGCACCTCATGGAGAGGAAGGAGCCCTCGGCTGCGCTCTCGCAGCATCCCAAGCAACTTTCATAGAAGGTTCCATATTCCACTGAATTCTCTCTTTAGAATCTAGTCTCTCATTCATCTACCAATTTCTCTCTAGGGCAATTTTAACTCATGGTGGATATTTCATAAATACTTGAAGGGCTTAGGTCTAAAAGCCATGAATGGAAAAATAAGTACAAGGAAAAACATGAATGGAAAAATAAATACAAGGAAGAAAAATAAGTATAAGGAAAAAAAAATGTGCGAGATAGAGATCATGAAAAATGAGATTAGGAGACAAAGAGTGAAGGACAAAGAGAAAGAGACATTTTTCGGGTGTTGGTTTGGATCCTTCCTCCTCTGGGAATCCCCTTCTGACTCCTCTAAGACAAAGTGCCCCTGCTGTGGCTTTCTACAGCACTACGACTGCCCTCCCCGCAATTTACAGAGACCTGGACGGTGGCTGCCTGGTTGTCTGTCTTCCCTACTGATGTCAAGCTTTGAGCAGATGGCCAGGGTGTCCATCCGGCTCACTTTGGTGTCCACAGAATGCCGCACGCTGCCAGGCTGATGGTAGTTGCTCAATATATATTATTTTGAATGAATTAGAAAATGAGACAAAAGTTAAAGGAAGAGTCTCATGAAGAAATAGGGGAAATTGGCTTTAAAAATGACTCTGAGGGCAGAGAAGATGTTTAGGCACCTCTGAATAAAGAAATTTAATTTGGAAATTTAAAGAAAAATAAAGGCTCTTTAGTGAACAGCAGGAAAGGATACTATGATAGTAAAGATGTGTAATCTCCTGGAATTTTCCTTTCTTTTGTCTATAAAATGGAGTTGACAATCACCACAATCCTGGGTTTTTTGGGCAGATCGTTGAGACTGTGTGCAAAGTGTTGAGCATTTCTTGGCCTCTACAATCAATTAAGGCTCTTAGGTTGAAAGCGATAGAAGCCCAGTTTGAACTTACTTATGAAAAAAAAGGGGGGTTGCTTTCCTGGTTTGTGTAACTGAGCCAGGAGGAGGGTGGGGAGAGTGAGTGCTGTGAGGACCCCTGACTTATCCTCTCCAACTCCTGCTGTCTCCACAAACCTGCCACCATGGCCGCCAGCAGCCCCCGACTCACTGTTGACAGCTTCACAGGTAGAGAGGAAAATGGGGTTTTTCTCTCCTGGCCGCAATTCAACAAATCCCAAGAGGGTCTTTGATGAGTCCCATTCAGACTGAGTCCTCACCTCCCATGCTGCTCACCGAGCGCAGGACCTGATGGACGGCGAGCGCCCTAGCCTGGTCACAGGCTCATCTTTCCAAAGAGGGCGTTGAGGAAATCACTGCGGGCCAGGCAGTCATCCCACTTTGTGTCTATAATAGTCAATAATTGGAAGCTATTAACAGTAGTAGCAATAATAAATGCAGAGAAGGAAGTAAAGGACAGGAAATGACCAACTTTTGCTTTAATTTTTCCATTCTTTACTTAGTTGAGTAATATGACACCCACCCCTGGCTCTGCACCTTGATCCCTACTCTGTATCTGTCAGCCTAAAGGAGTGGAAGGCACACTTTGCACTTGGTGAAATTCAGCGTCCACACGTGGCGGACCTGCCAGCCACAGTCAAGGTGACTGGCCTTGGAGCTGACTCCCTTCTTCCTCCTCTCCTTGTTTGAATAAATAAATGTCAATTCCACAGAAGTAGGCACGAGATGGCTTCCACTTCCTTTCGTGTACCCTGCCTTACCCACAGAGTGCCGTGTTTCCAGTAAGTGTGAATTGAGTGCTTTTTAATAGTTGAATGAACGAGCAAATGGATGAGTAGCATCATCAAGAATCAAGCCTGTTGCACAATGAAACACCTGTGTTAAGACGTTTTCTGTGAAAGTAACTCACTGAAAATAATTGAAAAGTTTGCCTCAGAAAATGTCTCCTAAGCCAGTTAAAGATATGTATTGGATGCCTAAGATGTCCAGATCCGTGAGTTTGGCACACTTCCTGAAGAAATAGAAGGTTTGGCCGGCAAGAAGCTTCCAATTACGCAACTTCTCTATTGTGTTCAAAGTAAGCTATTTTAATATTTCTTAGTGAAGGATTAATTTACCCCCTTGTAATTCAGCTCTGAGCTCTTTTTGCTAGTCTTACATGTAAAATCTAGTCTGAAAAGGCAGCATAGAAACCCAAAGAACACATTCACAAAAGAGCTCATCGACAAGGGAGCATGAACACAGTCCCCTGAATAGCTGAGTCCTGGGGGCAAAAAGCCAAGGAATGAACCAATTCACGTGCAATCAGTCCGGAAATGTTTCCTTAACGAGGTGAGTTTGGAGTCATATTTTAAAGGAAGTTAGAACCATGCGTTGAAGTTGGGGGGGGGGGGGAGGCGCAGAAAAATGGAAAAAGGAATGATCTAGTCACAAACATGAATTTTAAAGCAAGACAGACTGATTGATTTCTCTTTGTCCTTAGGAAAATATGTTCCCTCTGAGATTAACTAGGGGAGAGGAAGCGGGCTTGAGAGATAAGATGGGGGAACTGGTGGGAAGTTGCTCCCGTGGGCACCCTCCTCCCTCTGAGCTGCTTCTGGAAGCAGGATTGCTGTGAGAGGTCCGCACCAAGAGGGGCATGAGAAGCCAGGGCCAGAGTAGCTGGAGATTGACTACTTGGAGGATGCTGACAGGTGCAAAAGGTCAGGATAGCTTAGAGCAGCAGAGATCATCACTGGGGTGGTTGGGGAGAGATAGCAGGGCAACGGGGAGATGCAACAAAATGCGTGTGAGGCACAAGCCAAATCTAAGCATCAATCTGGATTTACAAGGGTGACTAGAGTGAAAAGGAAACCCAAGAAAGAGAGAGTACTCAGGACAGCCTAGCTTTTTCTTTTTTTTTTACATTTTATTATTTATTATTATTATTTTTTTGAGGAAGATTAGCCCTGAGCTAACATCTGCTGCCAGTCCTCTTCTTTTTGCTGAGGAAGACTGGCCCTGAGCTAACATCCATGCCCATCTTCCTCTACTTTATAAGTGGGATGCCTACCACAACATGTCTTGCCAAGCGGTTCCATGTCCGCACCTGGGATCCGAACTGGCGAACCCCGGGCCGCCAAGAAGCGGAATGTGTGTGCTTAACCGCTGCGCCACCGGGCCGGCCCAGGACAGCCTAGCTTATGCTTCATTAACAAACAATTCCCATGACTGTGTGGCTCAGACCACAAAAATTTTCTTCTGCTGACACTTCCTGTCCATTGCATGTCAACACCATAGTCACTGGGGGACCCAGGCTGATGGGAGCTCCATCTTGACACATGCTACCACCATCGACAGGACGGGACAAAGAACCCGGAGAATCCTTCACACTGGTTCTTAAAGCTTCCACCTGGAAAAGCCACACATCTCTTCCACTCACATTTCATGGGCCAGAACAAGTCACACGGTTATGCCTAACTTCAAAGTTTCTGGCCATCTCTTTTTAGTTTAATTTCCCAATAAAATATACTTCAAATTCTCAAGCATAACACTGTAAATATTTTTTATTTAAAGTTAATCTCCATCTGAATGTATTTTAATATCTGTGAATAAAGAACGTATAATAAATGGAGAAGGCCTGGATTGTGTTCTGTGCTGGGGCATCTTCTATGCTGAACGAAGGGCCTGTTACAATAGAATATTCTTTGGGAGGCAGAGGTGTGGGATTGAGAGGCTGACACGGTTATATAAAGACTTGCCAAGGGGCATCATGCAAGAGCAGGTCCAAATCCAGTGACACAGCAGAGGCAGAGCCTGCCTGGCGCACGCGGCACCCACGAGGACAGGTCGTGCGCTCGGGTGAGTGGGACCAAGGAGTGCTGGACAAATGCGTGTCTCTGTCAGGTTCTCTGGTTTGGTGGTAAAGCCCTTGGGACAGGTAATATCTGTCTCCTGTCCAGTTATCTGCCACAAGATTAATGAAATGACATGTCTTTAAGGAACTGAAATTTAAGAGTAAATATAATGATTTAAGAGCGGTAATATGCAATGGTTCCTTGAAGGAGGCAGGCTGAATCTCAAGCCACCAAGACCTGTATGTAACTTATTCATCTATCTGTCAAAAACTTATTGAATACATTCTTTGAACCACGTACTGATGTAGGCACTGGAGATGTAGTGATGAACAAGATAATGTGGTGGATGCTGTGAGGTGCCATTTCAGGTCCCCCTCCAGGAACAAGGCTGCTGGGAGTGATGCTGGCAGAAGGCCCTCAATTGGCAGCCCCTTTGGAAACTGCCTCAGCTACAGACAGCTGCCTCCCTCAAGATCGCATCTCCTTTAGAGAGCAGCTCTCATCCAGTGACTGCTCAGTGAGGGGAAACATTCCATGCAGAGAGGGGAAATGGTAAGGGTCCTGAGGTGGAATAGGCTTCCAGAAGGTGAAGGAGAGAGAAGTGAGCTATGACTAGAGCAGCAAGAGCAAGGGAGAGTCTCCATGAGATCAGTGAGGAAGGCAGGACAGACCAGGGAGGCCACCATCGGTCATGCAACCACTTTGGATTTTGTTGTAAAGGCAATGGGAGATAGGGGCCCTCTAGTCCTTACAGTGGCTCTCTGTGATTTAGAAAAAGGCACTCTTCTCTCAAGTAAAAAAAAAAGTTAAGTTAATTACTACTTTAGTGCACAATTTGAACCACCGTTCACAGTCTCCCTGCTGGAGATAGCAGGGATGCAGATGGCTGACCTCATGAGACAGCTGAGACATGTAAGAGGGAAAAGAGAGGGGAAGGAGAGGATAGGAAGAATATCCGCCCTGGAGTGTGATAGCAGCATCCAGCCTAGGTCACCCAAAGAGCGATTCCATAATTCAAACTGCGTTTAAACCAATGGCCAGACATATGCATCCTATTAGGAATTAAGCAAAGCTGCAGCTGTGGGGATGCACTCCTTTACTCAGCCTGGCTCTCCCCACGTGCTCACTTGTCACCCCTTGACATGGGGGTGCACATGCAGTCGACGGTGTGTATACACCTCCCACACACCCCTCCATTGTACCTGTCCCCAGTTATTTAACACAGCTGGAAAGGTCTGTGTTTCTTTGGATCATTCATCCCATATCTAAATAAAATGCTATATTTCTTGAATCAGACAGGAATTGTGTTCAGCTGCCAGTACAGAGATCTAGCAAAAATTGCATAAACAAGATAAAGATTTGTTTATCTCTCACTTAAGAGAAACCAGACATAGAGAGCAGAAAGACAGAAGGAACTTGGATCCCAAATGATTATAGAGCTACTATAGAAAGCCTGGACTCTACATCTGGCAAGCAAAGAGACAAGACAAAGGAAAAGAGAAATGCCCCACATGTTTTTTGACCTTTTACGGAGCTTTTCCATGAGTCCTACCAACAACTTAAGCTCAGATTTCGTTGGCCCTAGCTTAGTTACATCCCCTGTCTACCTCTGTCTTGATAGAGATATATCTCTATTTGTAGTTAAGTTAATAATCAAAATTTCTATTTTTATGACTATGTAAATATTAGTTACTCCATCTCCAAGAAATGAACCGTTTCTTTTCTCATAAAGAACAATTCTTATAAAGTTTTTGGCTTTTCCTGGAGTTTTGACTAGCCTT
The DNA here is from genome assembly GCF_021613505.1 of Equus quagga. Lineage (NCBI taxonomy): Eukaryota > Metazoa > Chordata > Mammalia > Perissodactyla > Equidae > Equus > Equus quagga. The sequence continues at coordinate 84,075,562 of NC_060272.1, forward strand.
TGTTTTTTTGTACTGTCTGTCATTATTTATAGCTTCAGCTTTCCCCCAAAGTCTTCATCATATCAGGTGTTTTCTCTTTTTTCTTCCTACAAAGTCCTTTCTCCTCGGACCTCCTGTTCTTTCATCTTATTGCCTATTGGTTGATCTCAGAGTTTGCAGCACAACTGTCATCCTTGCACTTGCTGTTACCACTCTTATGGGTTGGAGGCATTGTTTCCTAGGTCCATATCTTCTTCTTTTTTCATTTTTTCCCACATTTTGCTGGAACTTTCCTGTTTGATTACTCCTAGATTAGCAACCAAAGAGGTGCTGGATGACACGCTGGACACACAGAGATGAATGAAACATAATCTCTGTCCTGAAGGGTTTCACAGCCTAGTGATGGAGACAGATATGTAGAAAGAGAGTGATAATACTTAAGTGCACTTACATGCTCTAGTAGCTAAAGTGTGAGGTAGCGCATGAGCAAGAGCAATGGAATCTATCTGCGGAATCAAAGAAGGCTTCACAGTAAAGGTGAGGCCAAATTTTGAAAGAAGACTAAGTGTTTTCTCAGTGGAGAAGTGGAGGAAAGGAATTCTAGGCAGAGGTAACAGCATGGGCAAATGCACGCAAGCATAAAAGACAAAGCCAGTTAGAGGAATGGCAAATTCAGTGAGGTTTTGTTTGTTTAGTGCCATTGAGTCAATCCCAGCTTCTAGTGACCCTTTGTACAGCAGAGTGGAACCCTGCCTGGTCTTTTTTGCACCATCCTCTCACCTTCCAGCTTTCTATCAGATGACGCTCCGCTGCTATTCACAGGGTTTTCATGGCCAATTTTTTTGGAAGTGAGTGCCTTGTTCCTAGTCTGTCTTAGTCCAGAAGCTCCGCTGAAACCTGTCCACCATGGGTGACCTCGCTGGTATTTGCAATACTAGTGGCATGACAGCAACATGCAGCTACCACAGTAGGACAACTGACTGACGGCTGGTGTGGCTCCCACCTGGGAAACGAACCCAGCCCACGGCAATGAGAGCAGGGAATCTCAACCACTAGACCACCAGGGCTGGGAAATTCAGTGATACTGAAGCATAAAACACGTGGGGTAGAGTCAGTGAGGCTGGTGAAGCAGCTTATGGCTGGAGGACACAAGACCTAGTATACTTTCCAAGTTCCAAACAACCCATTTACAAACTTGTGAGCATGTCTTATTTGCAAGTTGTGGGTGGCCTAAGCAGGTCTATAAATGTAGGTAGGGCATTAAAAAATGCAAACATTTCTGTACAAGAAAGAAAGTCTCTTCAGTTCTGGTAGTGGGTTTTTCAGTCCCAATTCAGACAGAGGAGGCTGAAGTGCTTCCATCGGGCCTACGCATTCCTCACTAACAGATTGCTTGAGGTTTCTCAAGAGATAAAGAGTTTTATTAGGATATAAAAAAGAATAATTGGTTTAATTAATCGAGTATGCAAAATCTTCTGTGTTCCTTTGGCACTATGAAATGTTAGAATTCAAAACAATTTAAGATCTGTCTAGCACGCAGAATCTTCCATGCCTTAAAATGCTAAAACATTTCTTATTTAAAGGCATATTTTGCTTTCCTTTCAAAAGACAGAGCTAGCCCAAGTCACAGAGGTTAAAGACCCTCCCTCTTTCCACCTTTGCATATTATTGGGTTTATTCTATATTTGCAGCCTTTTCTAAGCGCTTCAAAGGGGACTAGGCAGACATAACCTCACCTCGCAGACTCCTTCTGGCTCCTCATCACAAGTCTCCTGGGGATTTTTACAATATTACTGGTTTAAAACATTTAAAGTTTCTTTCCTCCATAAATGCATATGTATATAGCTTCCCTGTTTCCCGCAATACCCATATTATAGGTAGGAAGTAGCCAATTGGGCAATTGTTTTATGGAGAGGCTCATAGCTCAAGAAAAAATACCTTCACACCCCTTAACGGTAGAACTCAGAATAAGGCACTTCATGGTTACTCTCTTTTCAAATTATTTTTCGCCCTTATAGATGAAGGAGTTTTAGTGATTTTGTCATAATAGCTCTTCAGAAAGAATCAGAGAGGAAAACAGTCAGTTAAATTAGTTGGGGGAATTGTGGAAAGGTATGTGTATGTAGGGGACAGGGAACACTAATATATTTTGAAATCTACTCCTAAACCTAATTCATAAGTTTTGTCACGAACATTTGAAAGTGCTGGGGTCATTTGTTTATTTTTTTTCCACCTGACATTGAATGCGCCTCTGGTTTGACACAGGGCACTCGCTGGACACTGAGAGCAAGAACAAGGAGGCCCTGCCCTGGGAGAACTCAGCGGTCCACTGGCTGGTAGACGCCCACTCCCTCCCACCAGAGGCGCCGTCTCTGCTGCGGAGGGCGGAGGAGCGCGGGCTGTGCGCCCTACCCCAGGCTCGCAATTTCAGATTTAATTTCCGGCCCTACAATGACATTATCTGTTCAATTCAGCAAGTTCCACTGTTATAAATGGCTTAGATTTCAAAATAAGAAGGCTTTCTGGTCATTGCTTAACTGCAGAATGATTTTCTTTGGGTTCAATTACGTTACGTGGTTTCTTTGTCCTGAAAATCCCAGCAGCGCCACCGAGGACTCTCCTTGCTTCTGGAAGAGAGTATCACCTGCTCCAGGCTTCCATTCCAAAGTTATAACCCAATCCAATGTCATTCTGGAATAATTTCTAGGCATGTGTGTGTATGCATATATATATATATGTAGGGATAGTATGCATATATATATGGATAAATGTATATATACTCATATGTATGTATAAAGTAATTATACACACTTATGCGTATATACATGTTTACATTTCTATTTGTGCCTCTTTTTTTCTTCATACTAGAAAAAATGCAATATTGGCAAAGAAATGAAAACATTAACTGGTTTATGACTGTACATTTCACAACTCAGTGAAGGGAAGGAATTTTGTGATGACTGAAAAAGGGCCGTCTCCATGCTCTCTTCATCTCTAAGCTTGAGAGGTGGTCACCCTTTGGAAGTGAGTGATGTTAGGCAATTGTAGTGATAAGACCATTTTGAGTTGACATGACCCACATCCCCATGCGGTAGACAGAAAATGTCTGAAGCGGGGAAGCCGGTCCTGACAGCCAGAGCCCTGCAGGGCTTCTCAGCTTTATGGAAACAGTTGTTGGCAAACACTCATTCCATTTCATGCCCCAATCTGATACCCTGCATCCTGGGGGCAGGTGCTGTGCGGTGTCCTCCAGGGCAGCGACTCTCAGCCTTGGGGCACATTGGAATCCCCTTAAGAGCTTCCAAGAACACTCCTGTTGGGGTGCTTCCTGTGGAAAGTCTTACTTGATTGGTACAGGTGAGGCAGGGCACTGGGCTCCTGAAAGATGATTCCAATGTCTCACCAGGGTTGGGAGCCACTGTGGTGGAGTCATTGGCCTGGAGGTACTTGGTATTTGGGGGCAGAAATTGCCAAGGTGGCCCGTCTTCTCTCTTTCTCTTTTTCCAGAGTGGAAGGTCATGGAGAGAAGCAGGACAGGGAATGCGTGGTGCTGCCCGGAGACCAAGGGCCCAGGCATTCCTTGAGGAAGTGAGGGGCCCTGTGGCTGTGTGGATGCTGCCACACGTCCTCTGGAGCCCCTCACAGACTGCCTGTCGTGATCATGTTAGATCACGATCCAAGCTCCTGAGGATGTAGAGAAGGCGGTCCGCTCTGTCTGGCCCTCACTAATGCAGTGAGGTAGCAGGTCCCAGAACCACATGGCAGGGGCAGGCTTGTTTGCAGACACAAAAAACCAAAGGACAAGAAAACTCTGTTTTAGCAGATTCATTTATAAGGAAAATATCAGAAGCAAAAGGAACACATGAGAATATTGTTATTGGAACGAGCATTTTACTAAAAAATTTTTATAAATGGAAACTGCTTCAAGTTCAAGCCATATTTAAAAACACAACCACATGGGTGGCAGGAAGGAGAGAAACAGCTGTGTTGAGATATTTTCGGGAAGGGATGAACACCTGACCTCATTCAGCTGTGTCTCCTGAGGATCTGAGGGGCTCTGCGTGGGTCCTACTTGCATCTGGAGGGCCCCCTAACCTCTGTGGCCTCTATGACCTGGCGAGGATGATAAAACATTGTAGCTGGTAAAAGAGCCGTCCCTTTAGAGATAAAGAATTTTTTCCCAGTATGATTCAAGAACAATTCATCTTCGTACTGGAGGGGAGAAATGGATACAAACTATGTATGAATTAGTGAAAAGAGTCAAGGAGCCAAATTTCCTCTAAAACTCATACCTGAGTGCAGCTTGAAGTCGGTGATATTTGCCTGAGGGATTGCTCCAGAAATTTCTCTCCTTTCCTTCGACCCATAGCAGAATGGACTGGGTTAATTCTGGGTGTTTCTGGGTGGTTGTTTGGGGTTGGAGGTTGAGGGGATTTAGGGAAATCAGAGAAAATAACTGTTTCTGAATAGACCAGATATGTATATTTGCTGTAGTGTGGGGCCCCAAATCGAGAGTCGGCTATCCTCTGGGGTGTTTTTGGAAGTTGCTATGGTTTGACACAACCTTCTCCCAGGGTGGGCAGTCAGAGGTCAAGGGCAGATGGCCTGGGGTGTGGAGGACACTGGTTGAGACCCACATGGAGAAATCCTGCTACTGCACGCACAGCTGCCTGAGGAGGGTCGTAGCCTTAGTGCAGGTAGGGGGTTGGGGAGGGGTGAGCGCAGGCAGCGCAGTGGGTGGGGGAAGTGGGCACGCAGAGCAGAGGGGTTACAGGGTTACTTATTTCTATATGGGGTATAGATGTATACATGACGTATATATGTGTATGTACACACACACACACACACACACACATGTCCACTTTTGGATTCCAGGATCATAGTAAGAGAAGGCTGATGTCCCATCCCAGAGCAAGTGGGGATTCCAGTCAATTTGTTCCAATGGACCTGTGAGCTGGAATGTCACAGGGATGTTTGGATAATTTCTAGATGAAGACATTACAGCTCAGAGAGGTGAAGTGACTATCAACAAGGGGCAATACTGTAGAGCCCACAGGGCAAATCTGGCCTAGGCCTGTTTTTGTAGATACAGCTGTATTGGGATGCAGTCATGCCCATTTCTTGTAACAGTATTTACAAGAGGAAAAGGGTGGTACATGGTTTTATCGTGAGCTTTGTTCCAGAGATGGAGATGTCCCCACTTTTTTCATCAGGAATGCAGAATCAGGACAGGGTGAAACCCAATGATGATTCTGAATAAATATCATCAAAATAAGGAAGTCTTGGAGCAAAAGACTTCAGATCCTATGTAGCTTGTGGCATTGAGGGCTGAGAACGATTCCACAGCAGCCCTGGGCACCCAAGCTGAAACAATGGCCTGGGCTGGAGTCAGCCCAAAAAGCAGGGGTGCTGTGGGTTCCCCAAACCAGCATCTTCAGTTAACTCATTCTCGTTAATAACCTGCAACAACTTGAACTCCAGTTCATGTAAGCTTTTCTTGCCAAGGGAGGGAGAAATGACATAAGAAACATAAGAATCTTGTGAAAAGCTACTAGAGAAGACAGAATCCAATCTTTGGCAACCCTGGTTGGCCTCAGAACTTTGTAAGACACCAAGTGCCTTCACCTGTGTGCACTGCAAATAGGCCAGCCAGCCGGGCAAGAAAGACTTAAAGAGTGAGATGGGAGGTGGGAAAAGGATGAAGGAAACCAATGAACTTTGTCATCTTCAGATGGCTGCTTCAGAACATCTGGAGGTTGACAATCCCCCAGGAACCCAGCAATCAATCCTCGTAGACATGTCCTAGATCGCAGGGGGCCCAGGAGAAAATGGACGTCAGAAGTGCCGTCAGTGCTGGGCTGTGCAGGGGAAGAGGATGAAGAGAATTCCCAGCTGGGACGCTGGTGGCCCTGCTGTGGCCACGCAGGGCTGCAGTGGCTCCCTGAGGCTGCCGCAGAACAGGCCTCCGTTGGCCTGCCAGTTTTCAGAGCCAACGCAGGCATGGTCCTTCTACAGTAGCCATACTGCAGCCTCACGAGACACTGGTCCAGCCCCCCTCCTTTCCTTCCTTCATTTTCTTCTTCAACCTCCAAGAAAGCAAAATGTGAGTCACCGGAAAGGGCTTTGAGACTGCAAAGGAATGACTTCTCTGGACATCAGCATTCTTATCTGTGTAATGGGAAAGGTGTGGAGGAGAACGACGAATTTCCAAACTTTTATTTTAAACCAACAAATACTGTTTTTCAAACAAAATGTTAAAGCAAAGTAGAAACATTTTGGTTGAGGGATGCGGGGGGGGGGGGGGAACAAGAAGCCTGCTAGGGCTGCCACGACAAAGTCCCACAAACAGACATGTGTCATTTCGCAGTTCCGGAGGCCAAACATCCTATATCGAGCATCAGCAGGGCTGTGAGGGAAGGCTCTTCTCTCGACCTCTCTCTGGCTTGTAGTTGGTGTCTTCTCCCTTCACACGGTCTTTCCTCCAGACACATCTCTGTGTCCAAATTTCCCCTTTTTATAAGGATACCAGTTATGCTCAATGCGGGCCTACCCTAAGACCTCACATTAACTCGAATACCTCTGTAAAGACCTATCTCCGAATAAGTTCATATTCTGAAGTCCTGGGGGTTAGGACTTCCAAGAATTTGGAGGGGACACAATTCATCCTGTAAGAGAACCTTTCCTGCTCTGCCTCCCCCAGCTTGGGGTCCCCCAGGACCATACCTGGAAACACAGCTCCTCACACAGTTGCAGTGCTGCCTGGAGAACCTTGCTAGCCCCTTCCCTCAGCTCAGAGTCTATCCATCAGCAAAGGCTGGTGCTAAATGAAACCTTTCGAGAATATGTGTGTTACCTGGTGCCCAGGTCTTGGTTTCTAAATACCTTTTCCTACTGAGTGAAGCCAGCCTTCCTTGAAGAAATGGCAGATTCCGTGACTGGTTAGGGAAAGTATGAGATGAGTCTGAAATAGATTTTTGTGCTAGGAAGTAACGATGGAAACATGTCAAAAGGACCACAGGGGTAGGGGTGGGAGCAGAGAGAGAGAAAAGAAAAAAGAGAAGAAAAAAGGACACAGAGGTCTGCTCGAAAGGGCCCCCACTGGTCAAATCTAGGATAATCTGAATATCAGAATAAACAGTGATTGGGACAGATTATAACCTTTTGAATAAAACAGTAATCTATGAGTCCATATTGATAGAAATGGATAAACAAATGTGGAGAAGGAAGGGAATGTGCTTTCTTACAGTCTAATGCCAACTAATAAATTTATAATTAGTTCCATTTAGAAAATCACCATTTGCAATCATCAGAGTAACAATTAATTCAGGCAAGAATCACCATTAGATGCTAAAACTAGTAGGGGAAAGTCTGATGGCAAATAGGATATTTATATAGTCTCAAAGTATCTCCTCACAAGTTATTTATTAATTTCAAAGGAAAAAATACTAGCTTTACAGTGGAGAAACCTGGAGAACATCACCTTAACTATAAGTGATCAATATTAACAAAATGACAAATGGGACAGAGTGACATCCAGTGCCTCCTGATTCAATGCAGCAGGGACACGACAGCATTTCTGTGCTATTCCTGCTGTATTAGTTTCTTGCAGGTGCTGTAAAAAGTTACGACAAACTGGGTGGCTTAAAGCTACAGAAATGTATTCTCTCATGTTCTGGAGGCCAGAGGTCTGAAATCAGTCAGTGAGCCAAACTTAAGGTCGGCCCGGGCCCTGCTCCTTCCAGAGGCTCTAGGGGAGGACCTGTTCCTCGCCTCTTCCAGCTTTTGGGGGCCGCCAGCACTCCTTGGCTTGTGGCCACATCACTCCATCTCCGCCTCTGGTCATGTGGCCTCCTGCTCTTCTGTGGGTGTGAACTCTCCCTCTGACTTTCTCTCATAAGGATTTACACGGCTGCACTTAGGGCCCACCTGGATAATCCAGGATGATCTGATCTCCCCATCTCAAGATCCCTAACTTCATCACACCTGCAGAGACCCTTTCTCCATTAAAGGCGACACTTACAGGTTCTAGGGATTAAGACCTTTGGTCTTTGGGGGCCATTATTTAACACCTGCTAAAAATGCAAAGCTAAGTCTTTTCACGAGGACACATCAGACAGACCCAAACTGAGGGCGTCTGTGGAACAACTCGCCTGTGCTCTTCAGAAAAATTGATATTATGAAAGACAAAAAAAGAGTGAAGACCAGTTTGAGATCAAAGGGGACTGAAAGACATGACTCACAATTGCAATGTGTAATCCTGGGTCACGGATGGGGGTGGGGTCGGGGATGCCACAGAGGACGTTATCAGAACAATTGGTAAAGTCTGATGCTATATTAACTAATAGTAATACGTCAATACTACGTCTCCTGAATTTTATGATATATAAGAGAATGTTCTTGTTCTGAGGAAATGCATGCTGCAGCATGTAAGGGTACAGAGCACCATTCAAGGGCAAAGGATATCTCACACTAGTTCTGAAAGAAATGCTGGGGATTATTTACCTATTTATCATCTATCTATCTATCTATCTATCAATCATCTATCTATCTATCTGTCTATCTATCTATCTATCTATCTATCAACTATGGAGAAAGCAAATGTGGCAAAATGCTAACAATTGGTGAATCTGGTGAAGGTTCTATGACAGTTCTTTATACATTCCTGCAAATTTTCTCTAAGTTTTCTGTAAGTTTGAATTAAAAAAGAATACATGTGCTCTATTGCTCATCAACCTGAGACTAATGTTCACGTCATTGGAAAATTCAGACTTAGCGACTAACAGCCTTCACTGACAGTGGGGCCTGTTTAATAGTCGTGGTCACATGTTGCCATGAAAGGGCCTGTCTGCTCATGTAACACGAAAACATTGGTGGTAGAGAGGGCAGCCTGTGGGTGGGACCTTTTACTTTTTTTATGTTTTAATTTTTTTCTTTTTGGAGCACTTTATTGAGAAATGATTCACATACATATAATTCATGCATTTAAAGTACATAATTCAATGGCTCTTAGTATATTCACAGAGTTATGTAACCATCACCACAGTCAATTCTGGAACATTTTCATCATCCCAAAAGAAACCTCATACCTTTTGTATATCACCCCTGACCCCCGATGCCCCATGTAACCCACTGCAACCACTAATCCACTTTCTGTCTGTGTAGATTTGCCTACTCCATACATTTCATATGGGATCATATCATATGTGGTCTGCTGTGACTGGCTTCTTTCACCTAGCATGATGTTGTCAAGGTTCCTCCACACTGTAGCAGGTCTCAGTACTTCGTTCCTATTGTATAAATGAGCCAAAGATGTGTTTTGGCTTCTAGGTTATTTATTTCTTCACAGCAGCCTGAGACCCCTTCGCTCAAAAGCCTGCTGGTGCCACAATTAAAATTTTATACAACCAATTGTTTTAAGAATAGCTCAGACAAGCAGATGTTTACCCATTTAGGGTCTGCCTGCTTTGCATACCCTGGGACACTACACCTAGAATCTGCTGGCCCTTGATCAGATGGTGTTGCTGTTTTAAGGCTCCAAGGTGCTACTGCCCTTCAGAGCTCCCTGACCCAAAGCCTGCCTGCCATGCTGCTCAGCGACATCCTCTGGACACAGACGCCCCCTTCCTGGTCCCCCTCCCCCAGGATTGCCTTTGCCCACCTCCCCTTCAGCACGGTGGCCCGCTTTCCATAGCCTCTGCAGTGTCTCACACTGGGAGGAACTTCCTTCATGTGCAACCCTGTCCAAGTGCCACCTGAGAAAGCTTGCTGTGTGTTACTGCCTCTCATGGTCATCTCTTTTTCCTTTTCACCCCCCCAAGTCTCTCATAACCCCTACAATTCCTTTTTATTGCTGAATAACATTCTATTGTGTTGGAAAGACCACATTTTGTTTATCCATTTGTCCCTGATGAACATGTGGGTTGTGTCCACCTTTTGGTTGCTGTTTTTGCTGCTATGAACATTTGTGCACAAGTTTTTGTTTGAACACTTGTTTTCACTTCTCTTAGGTATGGACCTAAGTGTAGAATTGCTGGGTCATACGGTAACTCTATGTTTAACCCTTTGAAGAACTGTCAGACTGTTTTCAAAGTGGCTGCAGCATTTTACATTCCCACCAGCAGTGTATGAGGGTTGCAATTGTTCCACTTGCCAACACTTGCTGTTATCTGACTTTTTTTATTATAGCCATCCTAGTGAGTGTGAAGTGGTATCTCATTGTTGTTTTGATTTGCATTTTCTTGATGACCAATGATGTCGAGTATATTTTCATGTGCTATTGGCCATTTGTGTATCTTCCTTGAACAAATGTCTATTCAGATCCTTTGCTCATTTTTTTATTGGGTTATTTGGCTTTTTATTATTCTTACAATGAATAATTTAATATATAAATATATATCATTTATATATATTAATATATTAAATATATAAATTTAATTTATATATTCTGGATACAAGTCCCTTATCAGATATATGATTTTAAAATATTTTCTCCCATTCTGTGGGTTGTCTTTTCACTTTTTTGATGGTGCTATTTGAAGCACAAAAGTTTTTAATTTTGATGAAGTCCAATTTATGTATTTTTTAATTTTCTTGCTTATGCTTTTGGTGTCCTGTTTAAGAATCCATTGCCAAATCGAAGATCATGAAGATTTACTCCTATATTTTTTTCTAAGAGCTTTATAATTTTAGCTCTTACATTTAGGTCTTTGATCCATTTTGAGTTAATTTTTGTCTATAGCGTAGGTTCATTTGCATGTGGCTATCCACTTGTCTCAGTACCATTTGTTAAAAAGACAATCTTTCTACATTGAGTTGTCTTGGCATCTTGTCCAAAATCAATTGAGCATAGACCCACGGGTTTGTTTCTGGATTCTCAGTTCTATTCCATGGATCTGTAAGTTTATCCTTAGGTTAAGACCTCAATGTCTTGATGCTTGGAGTGGAGCCTTTAGAGCAACTCGTTCCCCCAACTAATGAACCACTCAGGTTAGGCCCCACCCCAGGCCTTGTCCCCTGCACCTAAGGTGTGGTGCTTTTAAAGGTGCTGCTGCCTTAGGTCCTAGGACCTGGCTGTATCTCTGTCCATGAACTCTGTTTCTCCTCCTTCTCAGCCTTTCTGAGATCTTCATTGGCCATTTCACCACTCAGGAACGTTCCCCCCAGACCACGGGCAGTGGCTTGTGATGACCTGAGGCAGGAAGGGACCTGGTGGAGGGCAGTGACCACACTCACAGTCTGCAGAAGATGCGGGCCTCCTCTGCACTCCCTGACTCCCACAGGTCTTTGGGGTTGCCTCTACTTCACTTTTTCAGCTCTGGTTGAGAATACAAAAGTTGAAAGCAAGGTACGAAACAGCCTAATGAGGCATGGAAAAGATATTTCAGAAGCAGGGAAATAATCCCTGGAAGGGACAAGATGTGGGCTCAATTCTTTAGAATTGGGCCTTTAGCTCTCAAATGTTCTCTGGCCCTCCGTCCGTTTGAAGCGAGGTCAAAAGCAGATGCTGAGAAGCGAATCCATTTGTCATCAGGAGTATCATGGTTATAAAAACCCTCCTCAACTTGAAACAGTTCCAAAAAGGGAAATTTTACTGGCTCACTAGGGAACATAACAGAATCTGGAACAGGAAAGGCCACTGAAAAGAGGCAAAGATCACTGCCTTCAGGAGAGAAATACCAGGGAAAGGAGACCTCCCCAAAGCATGTTTTTCATGTAGAAGAGGGATGTGTGGAGAGCTTTGCTCATCCATCTCCAGAATGAGGTCATTTCAGGTGCTTTGCTGGGAACCAAGAAGACCTTGCATGCTCTCGGAATATCTTGAATGAAAGCGTCACTGGCAATGATTGTAGACAGACGGAGTGTTGGTTAATATTTCTCATCTGGAGCCCAGCTGGACCGGGTGAGGTGCAGAAAGGAGTCCAGGGACACCTAGGAGGGCCTCTTTGTTTCCTGGATGAGAAAACAGCAGCATATTTTGCAAACAGGAAGTGAAACATAAAGAAGGCAGAGACCCTGCCAGATTTAGGTTGTATGATAAGAATTCCAGAGTCTGTAGCAACACTATAACCGTTAGCCCTGACCCCAGAGGTAAGGGAGTAGACATGGGAAGGAAGAATGTAGAGGCCTGGCTTAGACTGCCCTGTCTTGTCCAGGGTGGCTCATTTTAGCCTTCTCTCCTGGGATGGTGGTGGGAGGCTGTCTTTTTTTCCCTTGCTTATAACAGTGCACATTTCTAATAAACACTGGGATAACCAAGGGGTGGACTGGGGACTCTGAGGGGCCCCCTTTGCACAAGGTGCGTAGAATACAATACGAATAGGGCCCCTAGAGCTGTATCCATGGGAGAGCCAGGGTTTTGGTCTGTTTCCAAGGTGTTATAAGCAGGGATTTCTTTTCATAACTTAACAATTTTTTTACATAATAAGTACATGTCGATTTAAACAATGCAAGTAGGCAAAAGGATAATGACAATTACCTGGAGTTCCACCTGATAAGACAAGTAGTGATAATATTCTCATATATACTCTCCATGGTTTAAAAATACACACACACACACACACACACACACACAATGTGATTTCTTAAAAAACTAAGTCTCACTGTACAATTGTCTTTTGTAGGTCTTTTTTCACTCAACTAGATACGATGAATATCCTCCCATGTCAACTGAAGTCTTCCACATCAATTTTTAGTGCCTGCTTACTATTCCATCCCATGGAGGGATCACAACCTTCTAGTGGACAGTGCAATGACTAATAATTACAATCAGAGCAATGCATTTGTGCCTCAGCATGGCCAGAACAGGGCTCTCTGTTAGACAGCCCTCTTGCATCTCTAACTTTTCTTAACGAAATAGAGACCTATAAAAAGGAGGACCAGGGAAAATAGTGATCCCAGGCCAGGCAAACACTGAATCCTGTTCAAGAATGCTTTATTTCAGATGGTTCCCTTAAGCACCAGCGAAATTGATGGCTTCCCTGAAATAGATTCCTAAGTGAGATAATACATTTAAAGTGATCTGTAAGGTATAAAATTGCTATATAATTGTCATAATCATCATCATAATAATAGTCTTTTTATTAAGTTCTAGCCTTGGAGTCTCCAGCAGGAAGCCATAGAAGCTTTATAATTACACAAAGCAATAGCTTGCTTCACCATAGCCATTGAGGTGCTCCTGAAAGTTTGGGACAAACTAAATGTTTAATAAATCAAATCACACATTCCCACATAAGCTTGGAAATGGCTCTGTTTTCCTATCTGATTGGTGTTCACTTTTCCCTGCTCATAAAGCTTTAGTTTTAAGTTCCCCTGAGAGGGGGAGTTGGGCCAACACTGACCTCAGGGAACCTGTTAAAGGAACCTGCTAAAGGACTAGCCTGCCCGCAGCGCACCCTGTGTGCTGCTTCCCCCTCCACCGTCCACTCTCTCCGTCCAGCCCTGCTCTTGCCCCAGGCTTCTGGCCAGTGTACACTGCATTCCACAGCTGCTGGGCCCTCTGGCTTCTGCGTGGGTTTGGCCAGCGGGGCCCCAGCAGGAGATTAGAGGCAGGGAAGTAAAGGAGGCCAGGATGTTCACTGCTTTGGCTTCCTCCCTGCAAAGTCACCTCTCAAGGAGGGTCCTCCTCACAATTCTCTCCTCCCAGGTTCCCATAACCTCTCCCTCTCTCATCGCATTGGGTCTGGTGGTGGTAACAGCTCTGTTGCCCTAGCCAGGGGTTCCTACACTGCCCCCCTGCACCTGCCCACACTTTGTAGTAGCCCCTTTGTAAAGAAACTCTCCTCTAATTATCTTAGTTTGAGTATGCCTTCTGTTTCCTGCTGGAACCCTGCCTGAAAAAGTCCGGAGAATTTAGGAATCCTTTGATAGTAAATTGCACCCTTCCTTAATTTATTGGTTGTTTGGTGTCTCGAAGCCCGGGGGGAAGCTTTGCTATTTCTTACAAGCACTCTGTAAGTTAAGGATAAGGGCACACAAAAGAGGGATGCGCACAGGGTCAGGCATCAGGGATCAGGCTGCTAAACAGAAATGGCAAAACCATCACTGGGAGACGGGCAGAGTGGTTAGGTATGTAGGCTTTGGTGTCACACTGCTTGGGTTCAAATACAGCACACCACTTACTGCGCCAGCCAGACTTGAAGACGGCCCCCAGTGATCCTGCCTCCTGGTATTTTGCCCTCGTTTAATCCTTCCCTTTGAGTGTGCATGGAAACTTGTGGTTGCTTCTAACCAACAAAGTGTGCAAGGGTGATGAGATGTCATTTCTGTGATTACGTTGCATAAAGCTGTAACTTCCTTGCTAGCAGACCCTCTCCCTGGTTGGCTTTGAGGATACAAGCCACCATGCTGTGAGTAATAAAAAGAAGCCCATGGGGGCCAGCCCCACGGCCTATCCATTAAGTTTGCATGCTCTGCTTTGGCAGCCTGGTTTCACAGGTTTGGATCCTGGGTACAGACCTACACCACTCATCAGAGGAAGGTTGGCACAGATTTTATGTCAAGGCTAACCTTCCTCAAGCAAAAAAAGAGGAAGATTGGCAACAGATGTTAGCTCAGAGGGAATCTTCCTCAGAAAAGAACAAAAAAGAAGCCCATGAAGCAAGGAAGTGAGGTGGTCTTTGGCCAACAGTTAGTGGGGGAACTGAGGCCCTTACCCCAACAGAACTCAAGGAACTGCCACCTACCAGCAACCATCTGAGCTTGGAGGCGGACCCTGCCCCAGTCGAATCTCCAGATGAATGCCCAGCCCTGGCTGACCTAGATTGCAGCCTCTTGAGAGACCTACTACACTCAGCTAAGTTGTGCCTGGTTTTCTGACCCACAGAAGCTGTGAGATTAAAAATGTGTTCCTTCCACCCCAACTTTTCCCCTCATTTGTCTTTTTGGTAAGCCTGGCATTTAATAACAGGTTGTCCCAGGGCAGAAAGCTCCTGCACCTCACAGAGTCCTAAAGCATGAAAGCACTGCCCTGAGCCTCACCAGCCCTTTCTGTTGTCCTTTCCACGACTCTCCCCTCTGCTGTCTCTTCATTCCTTAGGACATCAGCTGCAAACACAGCTTGGCCGATTTGTGGGGAGCCCAGGAGCAGAACACAAATCCAGATGTCTGTTTGATGGCATTTATTATAACGCATCCCTCTAGGGGCCAGCAGGTAATCAGAGAACTATAGTATGTGGAAGCCAGAGACGAGCGTTGTCCAGTCCTGTGTCTCTCAAAACATAGTGTTCAGCTCCTAAAGTGCCACTTCACTGCTCTGCACAGATCTTGGATCCTCTTTTCTTCCTAGGCTCTGACAGACTTTAGATTTCAAGGATCTTTCCTGTCAATCCTCTTTCCCCATACCTTCTCCCTCATAAACTCCAAACTTTCAGAGCCATCTTTTGACCAGAGTGAGGAGGAGGCCTCTCAGCTCTTTCCTTTCCTCTTGAACCCACCATGTTCCTTTTCCTCACAGCACTTTACATGCAAGACCATTTCTTCTCTCCCATCCAGCAAGCCTTCTCTGTTCCAAATTCACTGTTACCTCCTGTTCCTATCTACCTTGATTTGGTGGACACGGCTTTTTCCCATTGTCCCAAAAGTCAACCAACTAAAATAAACACACACGTTTACCTATGTGTGTATGGCAGATAGAAGTTTACTGGTTGATTCATTTACATGCACAATATTCTCTTCAACCATAAGCTGTCCCTCATGCTGTAGGTGAGGAAACAGACCTCACCCTAAATTAGAGGAAAAGTGACTTGCCCTAAATTAGCCTCCAGCTAGTCGTCAGCTCAGGAGTAAAATTCAGACATCCTAACCTGGAGTAGAGTAGAGACAGCCACAGAGCTGGCCCGTTGGCTGGGTCCAGTCACCTCTGCAATAGTTATGCTCACCTTTCAACCTGCCCAGTGGGACAAGCCCCTAGTGAACTGGAAACCCCAGGAAGTTGTGGGCCACCTCATTTACATTCACTACAGAAAGCTGGATATGGTTAGCACTCAGGAAATGCAGGTTGACTTGAATGAGTCATTTCTTTCAAAGCAGAGGGCAGGGAAGCTATAAGGGGTTGGAGGTGGTTTGGAAAAACAGAAGACCACACTTCTGGATAGAGTCTTTCTAGGAGGCGCATTCCACCATAGCTGTTTACCTTAAGTGCACTGACAGCTTTCAGGGGCTGACTGTATGTGTTCTATTTGAGTGTCAGGAAAAATGAGTCTTTTCATTGTCAAGCATGGTTTTGTTTTTGTTTTTGCTTTTGCTTTTGCTTTTTTTTTGCTTGAGGAAGATTAGCCTGAGCTAGCATCTGTGCCCATCTTCCTCTACTTTATATGTGGGTCACTGCCGTGGCACAGCTGATGAGTGGTGTAGGTCCATGCCCAGGAACTGAACCCACGAATCTGGGCACCAAAGTGGAGCATGCTGAACTTAACCACTACACCACCAGGCAGGCCCCCAACCATGATTTTTAATATGTGAGTAAGCAGCTCTTCTGCATCTTTTAAATCTCCCTCTGCTGAGCCTGGGCTGCAGACTGAGGAGAGAAGGGGAGAAACACAGAGCGGATTGTCCACAGGGGCAGTTGCTTATTAGCAGCAGCATCTTTCTTTCTTTTCTTCCTCTTCTTTCCTTTCCTTCCCTTCTTTCTTTCTTTCTTCCTTTCCTTTCCTTCCTTTCTTCTTTCTCTCTCTTCTCCCCCTCCCCCTCCCTTTCTTTCTTTCCCCTTTTCAGTGGGGGTAGACAGTGAGTGGGTGGGCAGACAAGTGGGTGGATAGACAGAGAGAAGAGGGAGTTTCCTCCTTGGGATTCTCATAATTGGTATGTGGTTCGCATCCCATTCATCTGGAGGGCGCTGATATTAATCGGAAACAGCTTGAGCTGAAACTGCCTCTCATGTCACAAACATGCTGAACTCGGTCGAGGTCTCTTGTCTCCTTCCCACCAACCAACTCCTGCTTTATTTTACACAAAACTCCCTCCAAGTGTCCTTACCGACAGGTAACCAGCACATACAGTCACCATTTAAACTAAAAGCAGTATGTACACAGAGTTAAAAAAAAAAAAAAAGAAGAAGAAGAAACCGGTGCAGAGAAACATACAATGAAATCCCAGCTGCTCTTCCTCAAAGGAGACCCTTCGCTGGACACTTGCAGAAAAACGTCAACTTCTAACCCAGGAGAGTATGTACTTTCTATTCACATAACAGGAATTTCTCTGCACCCCCAACTCTGGCTTTTGCTGGTTTTACTTACTGCATCTTAGAGGTCGAATTAGCATGTGATCACTCTAGTTCATTCTTTATAACGACTGTATTGTATTCCCTTATATGTCTATACTTAATTTATTCCATCACTTTTCTATTGACATTTGTTTAGGTGGTTTGCGGTTTTTCATGTGGCAGCTTCAGGGGCAGAAATCTTCTGGCTGGAACGTGGGGCCTGGTGGTCTTGGGGCCATGGTCCTGCTTAAGGAGTCTGCCAGCCAGTGGCCGAGCCTGAGGACTTGGAGATGCTGCATCCGGCAACAAGGCGCCACCACCGGGGAAGACAGGGCCCAGGAACTGAATGCTAGAGAGGTACAGAAAAAGGTACTTGGGCCCCTTGTCCCCCAATTGGATACCATCACAGAGGGGCCTCCAGAGGGTGCAGGGGCGCACTCTCTGAGTGGGGAGCGTCCCACCTTACAGAAGGATGAAGCCCATATGGGGCTGGGCCGGCCGTGAGTGCACTCCACTCAAGCAGCCTTTGGGCACATGGGTGACCTTCCTCCCTGTCACAGGGGGTCTTATCAGCCCCTACAGGAGGAGGGGCTGAAGTACCATGCCATGTCGCCTGCCCTGGTCAACACATTTCCTGTCCCAGGGGCATGTGCTGGGCTGTTTCTCAGAGAATTCCTGGCTGGAAATTCTTTCGCTCCCACCCCCACCTGCCCTCCTTCAGCCCCTCTTTTCTCGCATTGCCTCCCCTCTCCTTTCAGGAAAACTACACAAGCTCAGCAAGTATTTATTGAGCACCTACTCTTTGCAGACACTTCTTCTTATCCTATAGGTTTCCAAATGGGAGGCACAGTGGTCTAAGGGATTCTGTGGTCTCAAACCACCCCCTTGGGCCACAGATTCAGCAGTCCACCTTCTCTCGGCCTCCTGGGAAAGAAAGTACTCACAGGGTGCCCTCTGACACAGCACAGCTGGTTTGAGGGCCAGGCTGGGAGTGAAGTGGGTCCTCCCTGCCTTCACCGGCTCCCGCCAAGGCCACCAGCCAGCCAAGGCTCCTCGGGCTGCACTCTGAACTCTGCCCTGTGTGGGATGCCAGAGGCTGCACCAGGCTTGGGGCCATGTGGGGGCTTGGAGGGAGGCAGCTTACGGGTTCTGAGGCTGGGCCCCAGGGGGCAGGCTGAGGACAGCATGCAAGTGTCTCTAGGGCTGGAAGCTGGAGGAGGTGTAGGCAGTCGGAAAATGTCAGACACCGTGCCCTGTCCCCACTACCCACCCCACCAGCTCTGAGAGATGGATTGACAGCAAGTAGCACAGCTCCAGGCCTCTTGCTGTCATCCAGCCCCTGGGCTGCCCACAGGCTAGGGGACCTCCCCAAAGTGCTTCCAAGTTTGAATAACAACAGCGGCAGCCATTCACTGAGGAGTGACTGAGGCCAGGCACTCTGGGGGTGGGCCCTTTTCTAAACCGTACCACAGCCTGCAAATCAGATATGAAGACCCACATCTCACAGACAGGAAGGCGGAAGCTACAGCTAGAAAACTGTGTGCCCCAGAACACAGAGCACTTAGAAACTAGCAAACTGCCTGAGCGCCACGCAGGGAGGAGACCTGGGTGGCAGCCTAAGGTGGCTGGGAGGCAGCTCTGGCTGGGGCAGGAGGAAGCAGTTACACTATAAAAGCCCTTTGGGCCTTGTCTTCCTTCAATGGGGCTATTTATCAGTGAAGCCACACTGTTGGAGCAGACTGGACTCCTTGGCAAATCTCTTGCAAACGGCTTGGCAGGTTTTCCCTAATGGAACATCCAGAGAGAAAAAGTCCCCTGTCCTCTTCCCCGTCCCTCCTAACCTCCAGCCCCACCCACAGGGACCTTGTTTGCTCTGGCAGACAGGGAGCCCATTCAGAGCCCGCGGGGTGGCCCAGGCAGAGTCTGGCCGGGGAGCATGGCCCCTACGTCTGGTTAGTGGGGACTTTGTGGGGCGCGGTGCTCTAGAAGCCTCCTTTGCTTGGGGTGGGCGTGGGGCGCTGACTTTATTCTGGTTGACGAGAGTGACTGACTTTACAGTTTTGTCTTTCTCCCTAAGTCAGAAAGCCACTTCCAGCTGGTAGCATGAGGTGGTAGTATGAGGTCTGGCGGGCGGGAGTCTGGTGCCATCCTGCCACCGGAGGGTCGCCGGCCGGGCGGGACCGTGGTCTCTCCCAGCCACAGGGAAGGCGAGTCTACGGCCACCAGCAGCCCAGAGTGGGTGCCAGGCTGTGCACGTAGGGAGAATCTTTGCTGTTCCTGCTCCGGGTTTTGGACACCCACAGCTTCCTTGCTTAGCATTTTAATGACGCTGCCATCAGAGGGCTTTCTTTTACACAAGAAAGGGCGCCCCGACCTCTTCATTTTTCCAAGGTGGGAAGGCCACCTGACCTTAGGCTCAAACCACCTCTGACTATGAAGGGCTGTGAACGAATCCCACAGCCAGCTGCGTCCCAAACTGCCCTGGGAGGTCAGACAGGGTCTCACTCCCAGCGCCCTGCACGGGCAGCCCAGACCTGAGAGGAGGAAGCTCGCTGCCCAGGGGCGGCCCGGGGGAGAGCAGGCCCACCCACGGCAAGCTCGGGCTGCTCCGCCTCGGGCCTCCTGCGCGCCGTCACAGCGGCTCCCGCGCAGCCGAGGGCTCCTCTGCAGAAGTCCTGAAGGATGCGGAGCTACACCGCGGGCTTGTCTACTCCTGCCGACGGAGACGGCGCCCCCCCCAGAGCCCCTTCCCCCTCTGCTGTGGTTTGGAAGGTGGATAGGGCCTCATTCAGGGACGCGCACGGGCGACGGGAGCCCGCAGGGCAGCAAGCGGCGGGCGCGGACCACACACGGCGACGGCTGGGCTGGGCGCCACCGCCCCCCTCTCACGCGCACGCGCGCACGCTCTCGTCGCCCCCTGACGAGCGCACGGCAGGCCGGGGCCTGCGGACGCCGCTTGGAGCGCCCACCGCCTCGTGCGCGCGGCGGGAGCGCGCGTTCCCCCGCTCGGGGCGGTTTGGGGGCGGACGGCCCCGTGGGCCCCAGCCGCACGGTTAGGGCTCGCCGGCGCGCGTCCCCGCCTCAAGCTTCCGGCGCGGTGAGCTGAGCCTGACGGGGGCCCTGTGCGAGGCGGGCGGCACCTCAGCTTTCCTTTCCCCTTTTGAACTTTTTCTTAGAGGGAGGCTCCAGTCCGTCTGTAGAGGACGAGGCCGTGGGTTCGAGAAATCCTCGTAGTGCTTCCTAGAGTGAACGCGGGTAAGGATGCGGCCCAGCCCCTCGGCCCGACTCCTGGTTGGAGGCCCCTTATTAAAGGGGCGAGCCCCCCAAAGCGGCGGCCCAGGCACGCGTCACTGCCATCCGGCTTGGCAAAGGTTGCCGGCATTTTTCATGGTTCTTGTTTTGTGCCCCGTACTGTGGAGTGACGTCCCTGGGGAGGGGGCGCGGCGGGATGCAGTCCCCCCAGGCCTGTCCCCACCTGCCTCTTGCTAGGGTGCCTTGAGGAGCGCGACCTGGAGAGAAGACTTGCGGGTCTTCTTTCTTCTTACACTCACACTTTTGGGGTTCTGGTTTGGTTTGGAGCAAAGAACCCACATAGTTCCAGAATGTCTCAGGGTTCTCCTGAAGCTTCCTCACAGTGTGTGACCATGCTGGCTTCCCCTCGGCCAGAGCATGACCCACACGGATGGGGCAAGGGCCAGACTCAGGTTCCTGGCCACAAGGTCACTACACATCCAGGCAGGTTTCCTCTCTCCATCCCTCCTGAATTGGTAGAGCCAGCTGCCACCTCTGATGATGGTGTCACCTCCCGCAATAAACTCACTCATGTTCCAACCCAAGAGCTGCTCTTTAACCCCTGGCCTTCCACCTTTGGGAATTCGTGTCCTCACTTCCTTGCAAAACAGATGCCCACCCTTCTCCTTATTCCATAGAGTGTGCTCCTACACCCCCACCCCTCCCACTACTGCCGCTGGCCCTCCAGGGCACCAGGTGAGCAGAGGGCTGGCATAGCATCCACGTGCTCTTCTAGAGACTCAGCCTCTCATTTGTGGCTCCACTGGGCCACACCCAGGTCTGCCCTCTCCCAGGAGGGGCAGAAGAACACAGCTTCCCCCAGCAGTGAAACAGATCACTATTTTGATCCTGTAGGACAGTGTGAAGATAAAGTGAGATTCCCCCTCTTTAAGTCGACAAATATTTATCAACTATCTATTACATTCCAGGTCCAGAAGCATTACCAGTTCCAAGATATTTTGCAAATATTCTGGAACACATTAGCAGAGGAAGGAGTAACTTTTGGGAGTGTTATAAACAGGTGTGGCAGAGACCGCAGCGCTCACAATATTTGACACCTGTGCTCCTCTCGTCCTCCTGGGCAACTACTGGACCACACCCCCAGCCTCCCTACAGTCAGATGGAGCCACTGACTGGGTTCCGGCCAAAGAAATGGGAGCAGACATAATATGTGCCACGTCCAGACCTGGCCCACAAAAACCTCCCACACAACACAAAAATTAACTCAAAATGGATCACGGACCTAAAAGTAAAACATAAAACTTTTAAGAAAAAACTGAAGAAAATCTTTGGGATCCAGGGCTAGTCAAACAGTTCTTAGGCTCGATAGAAAATCACAACCCATAAAAGGAAATAAATGGAGAGATTAGCTTTCATGCAAATTAAAAACCTTTGTTCTTAGAAAGGTCCTGTTAAGAAGACAAGTTACAGACTGGGAGAAAACATGTTCACCCCGTATTTCCAGATATCTAGAATACATAAAGAACTCTCAAAACTCAGTAAGCAAAAAGCAAACAATCCAATCAGAAAATGGGCAAAAGACATGAAGAGAGAGTCTACCAGAGGAAACAGAGAACAAAATGAGCCCATGAAAAGGTGTGCAATGTTACTAACCAGCAGGGAAACACAAATTAAAATGACAGCATCACACACCTATGGGATTAGCTCAAATGAAAAACAGTGGCAACACTAATGCTGGTAGGGTGTGCAGAAATGGCCTCCCTCACACATTGCTGGTGGGCGTGTCCAATGGTAGGCCATACTGGGAAACAGTTTGGCAGTTAAAACGACAAAACATGCAACTCTCTTCCACCCCAGCGGTTACGCTCCTGAGCACTTATCTTAGAGAAATGAAGACTTGTGTTCACACAAAGACCTCTATAAAAATGTTTACAGCAGCTTTATTCATAGTAGCCCAAAACTGGAAACAACCCAGGTCTCCTTCAGTGGGTGAATGGCTAAACAACCATGGTCCAGCCACACCACAGCATACTATTCAGGAACAAAAAAGAACAAACTATTGCTACATGTAACGACCTGGAAGAACCTCCAGAAAATTATGCTGAGTGAAAATAATCTCAAAAAGTTATATGATGTATGATTACACATATATATAATATTATTGAAATGACTATAGAAATGGAGAACAGATTAGTGGTTGCCGGGGCTTAAGAAGGAAGCAAGTGTGGCTATAAAGGGGCAACCTGAGGGATCCTTGTGGTGATGGCCCTGTTCTCTCTCCTGACTATATCTGTGTCAGCATTGGCTGTGATATCGTAGTAAAACTTTGCAAGATGTTACCATTGGGGGAAAATGAGTGAAGGGTCCACAGGATCTTTCTGTATTATTTCTTACAACTTCATATAAATCTACAATTGTCTCAAAATAAAAAGTTTAATTACTGCTCCCCCTACAAATACCCCTCCTCCACATGATCTTTGCCCTTTCCCCCTCCACTGGACAGATGGAGACACTCCAAGAACTTTGAGGAGGGCAAGGCACAAGAAGAAAGGGGTCTGGGTCCCTGAATGGCTGTGTGGAGGAGAGTCATCCCCTCGCTGCCCCATACTGAGCTGAGATGTAATCAAGAAAAAGCTGTTTTTGTGTTAAACCACTGACAGCTGGGGACTGTTTGTTACTGCAGTCACTCCTTACCCTGCTAATGTCACATTGGAGGATCTGGGATTTTAACCCAAATTCAGGCTTCACAGGGATCCGACAAGTATGCTGATTTTTCCATGAAACAAACTATTCTGGTTTCTGGTGCAAAGAAATTACCCTATCTTCCATCTGTGTGAAAACCGGGGATCATCTCCTGCTTTCAGCACTTTCTGGCTTTTCAAGTTTGAGTCCATCACTGGACTTCCCAAAGCCTCACTCTCCCGGCTGCAAGACTAGGGAATTGGGAAGGTGGGTGCATGTCTGTGGAATGATGGAGCGCTCTGTGCATGCAGAGATCTGGGGGTGTGTCCAGCAGCCTCCTCTTTGTTCTCCAACAAAGTTCATCCAACTCCTCTGGCCTCCAGGTTCTTCTGTCTTAGCCCCAGAGAGACCTTCTTTAAAAATGAACCTGATCAGTTGCTTTAGTTGACAAATAACCACAACAACAATGACAGAAAGAAAGTAATGCTATTATTAATAGTGACAGCATCATTTATCAACCACCTACTGTGTTCCTAGTGATACTTGCAGGCAACCTGTCTACCCTCAGGCTCGTGCTGGCGTTTCCCCGACCCTCCAGGTGGGTGCTGCTTCACCAGCCTGCTCCCCTTCACCTGGGCCCGCCGAGGCTGCTTCCTGCCCTTCTGGCAAGGTCTGTTGTGGTTCAGGAAGTGCAGCAGGGGCGCGATAACGTTAGATGGGTGAGTGGATCCCTTCATCTACCTTCTCGCCTTCTTACATCTTGGTCTTGATACGCTGGTGACAAAGGGACATGGGCCTGCGTGGGCTTTGGAAAACATAAGGAATGCAGGACAGGTGGGTCCATGCTGCAAAGGGTTTCTCGGTGTGCCATGCAGGGAGGATGCCTCGATGGAGGACCAGACACAGTGCTACTTCCTCCTGCCCCGTGGTCTTCACTTCTCTCTGGGGCCTTGGTAGGACCCCTCAGTCATAGCCTTAGACAGAGAACTGAGGTTGCATCCTGGCAGCCTGCGGGCATCCCCTCGCCCCCAGACACAGCGCTGTTTCCTTCGGCCGACACAGGGCAGGGGTGTGTGTGTGTATGTATTTAAATTGACTTAGTTGCCAATAGCTTAAACGTGGGAGACCTGTCAACTGCGGGCAGCCCCTTTGTGGCCATGACTGGGGGAAGCTGCCACCTCTAGACTTGCAGGTGCCCTTCAATTCATCTGTCCCTACCTGCCTCTGCTATGGATGTCATCTGTCTGGCCCTCAGATGTTTGAGGCTGTGACCTCAGAAAGAGGGTGTAGATGGGGCCTGGGTGTTACCAGCTCCTGAATGGCTTTACGTGACAGGCACTGGGTGGAGTGCCTTGTATACATCATCTTAGTCACATAAAATGTCCTTCTGCAGAATGGGAAATTCTGACAGGCTCTTCTTAGGATGAGTTCCGAAAGCTGGGGGCCCAGACCTCAGTAAGGTCAGGATGAAGTTTCCCTGGTTGTACCAGTTCTATTGCCACGGTAACAAATTACCACAAACTTAGTGGCTAGAAACAACACAAGTGTATTATCTTGCAGTTCTGTAGGTCCGAAGTCTTCCTGGGCTAAGGCGAGGTGTTGGCGGGGCTGTGCTCCTTTCTGGAGGCTCTGTGGAGAGTCCACTCCCTTTCCCAGCTTCTAGGGGCTGCCCTCTTTCTCCCTCTGTCTTCACAGCTGCAACAGTGGTGGAGTGCTGCTCACATCACGCCACCCCAACGTCCTCTCCTGCCTCCTCCTTCCACTGATGATCACGCTGGACTCGTGATTCCACTGGGCCCATCTGCATGACCGACGATAATCTCCCCATCTGACAGTCTGCTCGTGAGCAGCCTTAATTCCACCGGCTGCCTCAGCTCCCTTTTGCCACGTCAGGGAGCATACTCACAGGTTCCGGGGAGTAGGAAGTGGCCCTCATACCTACCACACTGGTCCACGGCAGAATGACAAAAATGACAGTGTGCCGCTTTTCCCATGAAGACAGTTTTTAAAATTATAATTTTAAAATGATATGCCTCTGAATGTATGCCTTCTCACTTTGGGGGGATGGGCTGTTAAATATGAAATGTATCAAGTATGAAATGTCCTTTTGAGAAAAAAAGGAAAAGTTGGAAAACTGCAGTTTTCCTGGTCCATGAAGTTCCAACTTGTGGGAAACGATACTTTGGGCTAAGTAGTCCCACAGATGCACTCCCCAGAGCATCACAGGCACGTGCCAGAGGCTGGCAGCTCGGGGTGCTGCTGCAGGACTGGGGTCCTCCACGTTGTGGAAATATGAGGGTGCCAATGACAGGTGCTTCTGATTCCGTTCAGATCGGCTCCCTGATCAGGACACATGTTGGGCTGAGGTGTGGGGCCCAGGCTGTCAGCAACCACAAGGTAGCCACAAGAGGTAGGCTCCTGTGACATGTGTCACCCTCCATCGCTGACAGGTGGGCCAAGGGGGACGTGTATACACATATGCTTATCTGAGTCTGGTGAGGTTCCATGGATGGGATAAGAGGGCTGTGTGGTCTTTGACAAGTCATTCAACCTCTCTGTGCATGTTTCTGCATCATCAATAAAATACAGAGCATAACACCTTCCTCATGGGGCTTATGAGGCTAATGAGATCCTACATGAGAAGAACTTCATGTAGTCCACACAAAGATTCTATATTTTAAATAAACAAAGACCAGTTTTTACCTTACCTTGTGGAAAATACTCTTCACATGTTTGAGGGTTAAAAATTACTGTAATCTTTAATATAATGTTTCATGGTTTTTGCTGTTGTCATTTTTCTTAGAGAAACAAGTTAAACCAGAAGCAACTTTAAAAATCTTCTAAGTCTGGTGGGCGTGTCCAATGGTTTTGATGTCAAGATGATGACAAATTCTCTCCAGAGATGGTGTAAAATCCAACCATTGACAAGCAGGTGAATTTAGTTCAAAAGTTGTGTCTTTTCATACTTTGAGAATATCTAATGTTCTACTAGTTCCACAGGTAAGATTTACCTACTGATGAGGACTTTTAAAATATCAGTAAATGACTTAAAAGATTAGAAAGAAAGAAAAAGAGAGAGAGGGAGAGTTTTGGTTTTGGTTGATTGGCTTTAAAAACCGTATGAATTCCTTTTTTATAGAAGGTAAAATTAACAGATACTGATGAATCTATAAAGAATTATAAAAGAGAAAATAGTAATCACCCTTATTCCCACTGCCGAGAAATAAACACTGCTGATATTTGGTTGTATTCTCTTGTTGTTTCATTTTTAACCAGCAAGAATAAGGCCCTTTTCTGCTGTCCTGATACCCTACAGAATCCCAGCAATGCAGACAACTGACTTTAGTTGAACAATAGAAGACCTTTTGGGGTTTTTAATCATTAAAAATATATTTTTACCCTCCAATATTTCTAGATGTCCAGCAATATGTGCTTTGACTCCACTCATATTTTCCATTTTTCCTCTCTTCTAGAAATTCCTGGAATCTTCTACCACTCTACAGCACTAGTCTAAAAGAACACAGCTTTTAGAACTAAACTGGGATCCATCCATGGCAACAGGTGCAGAGGAACCCAAGGAGAATGAAGGTGAGGAGAGAGGGGGACGCATGAAGCCCGTTACACTTTTCCGTGTCCTTCGGCATTTGTTCTGTGACCACTGTGGAGCACAGTGCCTCGGGCTCAGCCCTTGCCCCCTCTTCCTTCTGGCTTACTTGCGTGATCTACGGGGCTGGCCAGTAAACAGCTTTACCAGACTCTCCTGCACCTGAGCTTCTGCACCTGAGTTTGAGTGTGACAGGTGTGGAAAATGAGAGTGAGGCGGGTCAGCATCTGCAGTTTCTGGGCAGGCTGGTGGACATCAGGAGGCACAGGGGCCTTCTGTTTCACTGGGATGGCTATAGTGAGCAGCTACGATTTCTGGAGACTGAAGCAGGTGTGGCTGGTCCTGATTCCAGAGAGGCAGCAGTGCCCTGGCAGCTGGTTCTGTAGGGGAGCTTTGGGAACCATCCCTGAAAGCTCTGCCTAGAGGTGGTTTTCAGCCCTCCCACTTATTCTAGAAGCCATTTTGCTGAATGAAGCCCAACTCACACTAGCTGGAGTGGAGTCTGTTCTCTGCAGCTGAGCCTGCACTGCTCCTGCTGTTCCACAGGACCTGTCCGGTGAGCATCTGCTGTGAGCCCACACTGTACTGCGCAAGAAGGGGCCCTCAGGGAAGCACTGTAACAGCTTGCAAAGTGCTGCGCTGAAGCTAAGTTAATCCTCTCCGTAGCCATGTGAGCTAAGAATTATTTTCACTCCTCTCAGACAGAAGAGGAAACTGAGTCACAGGGGGATTAAATAACTTACCTGAGATCACTGAGACAGAAAGAGGCAAAGCCAGGCTGCAGTCTGGCTCCAGGGCGCAAGTCTCCATCGCCATCATCTACTACCTGCCTGGGGTCTGCGGTCCAGGCAGAGTCCGAAGGTGGGTCAGATGTCTCATTTCTTTTGCAGAGAATAAAACCAAACATCATAAGTATGCAGTTATGAAGTTTTGTGACTCTTTGATTTTGTTCATCTTAATTTGAGGGTTTATCAATCAGACCTGAGAGATTTTCAGATCTGAACTCAAACAAGGGACCACAGAGATCTCTCTCCTGTTGTGTTTTCCACGTGGAGCATCCCCACTCTCTCCCCCAGCCTTCTACAGCATCATCCCTCAGCAGAATGATAGTCCACAAGAAGCCTGTGTAGCTCTCAGAAACTGATTTCTTACATCCTACATTTGAAGTCTGGAATATTAACCAAACAGTGCTACCACCAAGGACATTTTCAGTCTGTCCCTAAAGAGGGCTGGGAGTGTGGCTCACACTCACCATGTAGTTCTTGCTTTCTTTGTAGGGGAGATTAGCAGGCAAAATTGCTTTTCTCTTTACTCCTCCACAAAGATAATTTATCACTATTGAAGAGTGGTATGTTTCTCTACTTGCTTGGTTTGGAATTGCAACAGACATCCAAACTTTTGCAAAATTCCATTGATTTCTGCATGGAATGCAACTCAACGCATCGATGTCTTCCATGGAGCAGAGTTAGAGCCATGTTAGTAATGGAATCCTCAGAGCCCGCTGACACCCAGAGCCTTGCTGTTGACGGCCTCAGTTGCTCAAGTGCATGATTGCACGTTACAGGTCTAAGGTCTTCCCTCAACCCCCGCCCTGCTCCATCCAGCACAAGAAGATGCAGTGCTCACTTGATGGAATTAAAATATGCCAAAACCCCACAAAAGAATGCAGGCTGGGTGTCGCACTCATCTGCTAAGTATGAAATCTTTCCTTGAGTGAGTTCTCCACAAATCAGGTCAGTCCCGACAGCCGACACTACCTTAGGCAGGGAGGGGCCGACGGCGCCATTAAAAACTCCTGCCAGCGCTTGCCTCAGACAATGTAAATACAAAACTGGTGCTTGTGTTTATTTAAAGTTATTGGCATTGGGCTCATTCCTGGTAGACAAAGATTACATTGTTTACAACAGCATCCAGATGATGGACAAGACTTTGTATAATATAAATCGAACTATGCAGGGGGGGCACCCCTTAGCATAAACAACTTCCCTCAAGCAAAACAAATCCTGCCAAGATTCAAGCTGGAATCCATTTATTACCCGACTTCAAGCTGACTTGTTTCAACATTCAGCAACTGCAAAAGCAGAAGGATAAGAACTGATGTCCGAGGCATTACCAGCCAGTCCTTTAACTTCTAACGCTTTTTGCAAAAGGTGTTTCTTGCTTTGTCATGTTGCAATGTACATTTCCTGCAAATGCTGTCATTCTTGTCACTTCACAGCATGGTGTGGCGGTGGACCATGCATGCATATAGAAGGTGAGCAGGAGCAAGGGGACACCCTGAAGAGTGCCACTGTCCTTTCAAAAGCATTTGGGGGTCTGGCCCCGTGGCCGAGTGGTTAAGTTCGCTCGCGCTCCGCTGCAGGCGGCGTAGTGTTTCGTTGGTTCGAATCCTGGGCGGGGACATGACGCTGCTCATCAAACCACGCTGAGGCAGCGTCCCACATGTCACAAGTAGAAGGACCCACAACGAAGAATATGCAACTATGTGCTGGGGGGCTTTGGGGAGAAAAAGGAAAAAATAAAACCTTTAAAAAAAAAAAAAGCATTTGGCTCAGGTGTAAACCCAGAATCGGGAAACATAGTGAGGGTAAGGACACAGAGACAGATATTCAGACTTAGGGGTGAACGTACAGAGCTCTAGCGGACGCCAAAGCCTGCCATGAGCCCTGTGGCTGCTGGGATTCGGCCTTGCCTGGAATTGGGGACAGGGCCTTGCTGAGATTTATTCACTTGGGAGCCGAAGGGCCTCCTGGGAAAGACTAACCCGAGTGAAGGCAGAATCTAGCTACAAGCCAGCCAGAGACTGTGAGTCGGCGGCAAAGGCCCTCGCAGGAACAATCGTGCCTGGGAACACTGACCCCGAGAAGAAGGGGGTGTGCACATGGGAAGGAGGAACAGCGGCGGTGAAGGTCACAGGGGGAGGCACCCAAGGAGTGAAGACACCGGGTGTGTGGTGAGGGAACACACAGGAGGAGGATCTGGACGCTGCCTCAGCACTGGGGGCAGCGAGTGAGCGACTGAAGCGACTGAAGCGAGCGCCTCGCTCCAGCTCCGCGATCGAGGGAGGGAGGGCGGCCGGTGCGCTCAGACGCCCGCGTCCCTTCGGAGCTCCCTCCCTTCTCCGTGTGTGTCTCCGTCGGGTTAGGACTGTCTTTCCCTCGGGGCCCGCGGGGTGCTGCACAAGGTGGGATTCCGTGTCGTGGAGGGACTCCCTCGCTCCGCCGGCCCGCTTGCCCCCTGCTCTCCGCGGCTGCGCCACCTTCCTCGCCCCCTTGGGGCGGCCGGCCTTCTGAGTGCCCGTCTTGGTTATTTACAGGCTGTTACGACTCCACCCTTTGGAAAAACCTCTCTGAAGCCGCAAGCCACGCACAGAAGCCACGTTCACCCCGTGTCCTCATTGGCCCGAAGCAGTCCCGCGCCTACGTTGAGACCTTTGGCATCTGAAGACAGGTCTTTCTCCCTAGTCTGGGCCCCACCTCCATCCTGGCTGGCTTCGCTGTCCATGAGCCTGAACTCCACTGGCCCTCACCTTCCCAGGCATGTGCTCTTTGGTTTCACCTAGACCTCCAGGCCTGTGACTTCCCCATTTGCTCCTCACCCAGGAGGCACCTTCTGGCACAAATTCATTATCTTCTTCTCATGCCACCAACCCCCCACCTTCTGCCTCTTTGACCTCTGCCACAGCCCACCTGCCACACTTTGACTCTGGATCAGTCCCGCTGTCCACCTTCTCTGCTCTCATACTTGGGCAGGATATTGGTTATCTGTTGCGCATGACAAATTACCCAAAAGCTTAACAGCTTCAAACAGCAAACACTTATTATCTCATACAGCTTCTATGAGCTTAGCTGGTGGCCATGGTTCAGGTTCTCTCATGAGGTCACAGTGACCATGTTGGCCAAGGCTGCAGTCATCTGAAGGCTTGACTGGGGGAAGGGTCTGTTTCCAAGATGGCTCCACTCATGGCTGTTAACAGGAGGCCTCAGCTCCTCAGCCACAAGGGCCTCTAGATAGGAATGCTTGAGCATCCTTATAACATGGCAGCTGGCTTCCCCCAGAACAAGTGACCAAAGAGGAAGTCACAAACTCTTTTGTGACCTAAAGTTGCAAGTCACACACTGTCACTTCTGCTACATTCTATTCCTTAGAAGCAAGTCACTAAGTCCAGCCCACGGTCAAAGTTAGGAGAATTAGACTCCCCCTTTTGAAGGGAGGAGTGTCAAAAAATTTGTGGACATGTTTTAAAACCACCACAGTTCACTTCCTTCTTCTCTTCTCATGACAGCAATCACTCTACTTTCCTGCCCTGTTGACTGCAGCCAGAGCCAACTTGTGAAATTTTAACTCTGGATCCATCTTGTCACCCACCTTCTCTGCTTCTGCTCTTGGGCAGCTGAGCCCTGATGGAGAAAAATCCCACAAACGGGCCAGGGGGGCCATGCTGATGCATCTTCTCCAGCCTAGCTGGGCTCTTCCTCCTTCTGGTGCATCTTTTCTGTGACCCCAGGTGACTCTCACTGCTGTGTCTTGGACATCCAATATGCACCTCTTTCCTCAGTACCCATCCACCACGCACCACTCTCTCCCTCTCAGTGGGCAATTTGCCTCTGACTCCATTGATGACATCTGCTTCCTCCCCTTCTTTCACAAGTGAATCTGTATCATAAACTATTTTCCCTCCCATCTTCAGGGAAGGAGGGCTTCTCTTCCTTTATTCAAGCTTGATCATTCCTGATCCAATTCCCCATCCTTCCAGCAATCAGCACATATTCCTCTCAATCTTTCCCCTTTCTACTGGGTTCCATCTCCTACCGCCGCAACTATGAACCAACTCATGTTTGTTCCAGGCTTTTCTTTTTTTTAAAGACAAAACAAAATAATAATCTATTTTTGGGCAATCTCCTAGCCCCCTCCCAAGACACACATAGCTACCCTTCAGAGACTGTCCTATATCTCCTTCACTTTACAGCTGAGCTTCTAGAAAGAGTGGTCTGCACTCTTGGTTTCTTCTTCCACCCTGCCCACCACCACCCAACTCTCAACCCATGGCAACCCTCCACCCTCGCTGGCCCCCATGATACTGTCCAGGGCCACCACACAGCCAGCTCCACAGGCACTAGATTGTCCTATCTTGTATGGCCTCCGAGTAGCCCTGGACGCCCTGGTGACACCACTTTCCCTTTTGGGTGGACCTCCTTACCCTACTTTCCTGGGGCTCCTTTGCTTCTTTCTAGAATGTTCTTGGTCTCTCTGAGGAATCTCATCAAGCTCATGTCATTCTCACCCAGGTTTCCTCCACTGCACTTCTAGCCCAGTCCTTGTTTAGGAGCTCAGAACTTAGTGCCCAGCTGCCCTTGGCACTGCTCCCACCATGTCACACATGAATCTTAACCTCAACATGTCCAAAACTAGACTGACCACGTTTCCTCCCAAACTTGGCATTCCTGTTCACCCAGTCGCTCAAGCTGGAACCTGGGAACCTTCCAACTTTCTCCCATATGAGCAATTAATTTAGTAATCTTGGAAAACAAAGCAACAACAACAACAAAAATGGCTGAGGCCATACCGCTGGGATTCACAGCTGCCTCTACCACCTCCCAACCCGCTAACACTGGGCAAGTCTCCTAACCTCTGCGCCTCTGTTTTCTCGTCTATAAACTGGGCACAACAACAGTACCTACTTCACGAGGGTGCTGTGCCAGAGAGTAAGAGTGGAATAAGGGTCGGCTCTGACCATCAGTCCTCTTCGCCCCCAGGGACAAACACTGCCCAGAAGTGCTGCTGGTCAAGGTCTGGTCCACAGGCTAGGGCCAGTTTGGGAAATGTTTGTCATTGGTCTGTAATTAGATAAGTACAGAAGTTGAAAGTAAGCATTTAAAACTGTTGTATAGTAATTTGACAGGATAATTTTATACCTGTTGAACGTAATAAGAAAAAATTGAGCTTCACTTCACACCCATTAGAATGGCTACTATCAAAACGCAGAGAATAACAAGTGTAGGTGACGATGGCAGACACTGGGGCTCTTGTGCACCGAGGACGGGAATGTAAAATGGGGCAGCCACCGTGGAAAACAGTATTGTGGCTCCTTGAGAAGTTAAAAATAAAATTACCATATGATCTAGCAATTCTACTTTGGGGTGTACCCCCAAGAACTGAACGCAGGGCCTTGAAGAGAGATTTGTACACCCATATTCATAGCAACATTACTCATAACAGCCAGAAGATGGAAGAATTTAGGTCTCCACTGAGAGATGAAAAGATACACAAAATGGGGGAAATTATCCAGCCTTAAGAAGGATAGAGGGGCTGGTCAGTGGCGCAGTGGTTAAGTGTGCATGTTGCGCTTCAGAAGCCCAGGGTTCGCCAGTTTGAATCCTGGGTGTGGACATGGCGCTACTTGGCAAGCCAAGTACTGGTATGCATCCCAGGTATAAAATAGAGGAAGATGGGCACAGATGTTAGCTCAGGGCCAATGTTCCTCAGCAAAAAGAGGAGGATTGGCAGCAGATGTTAGCTCAGGGCTAATCTTCCTCAATAAATAAATAAATAAACCATTTTTTTTTTAAAAAAAGAATATAAGTTCTGACACATGCTATAGCATGAATGAACCTTGAGGACACTGCACCAAGTGAAACAGGCCTGTCACAAAAGGACAAACATTGTATGATTCCCATTATATGAGGCGTCTAGAAAAGTCACATTCACAGAGACAGAAAGGAGAATCCAGGTTGTGAGAAGCTGGGGGAGGAGGGAGTGGGAGCTGTTGTTTAACAGGAGGTTTCAGTTTTGCAAGATGGAAGAGTTCTGGAGATTGTTTGCACAGCAACGTGAACGTACTTAACACTACTGAAATGCACACTTAGAAATGGTTAGGATGGCATGTTTTATTTTATGTGTATTCTACCTGAACTTGAAAATTTTTTGTTAAAAAATTAGGGCTTATATTTTCTATGCCTTTTTGTGTGTGTGTGTAACGAAGGTTGGCCCTGAGCTAACATCTGTAGCCATCTTCCTCTTTTTGGCTTGAGGAAGATTGTGGCTGAGCTAACATCTGTGCCAATTCTCCTCTGTCTTATGTGGGACGCCACCACAGCGTGGCTCAACCAGCGGCACTAGGTCGGCAGCCGGCTCGGGCCTGGGAAACCTGAGCCTGCCAAACCTGGGCCTCCGAAGCAGAGCACGCGCACTTAACCACTACGCCAGCGGCCGGCCCCTGCATGTATTTTAAAGATTTCTTTTTCCTGGATTCATTTGACCGAAGCACCTGTCCCCAAATGATTGGAAACAAAACAGAACAGGCTTCCCTGCCACCCACAGACGCTCCCAGAGGCGCTGCCCGCCCGCACTTGCCCCCGCGGGCAGGTTCTCGCCCGGCCGGCCGTCTCCCTGAGGGCGCGTCCCCCGCGCTCTGCTCCAGCGAGGCCTTCCAGCGGCCGCCCGACTGCGCCCCTCCGCGCGCCTCCGCCCCGCCTCCGCACGGCGTCCCGCGCCCCCGCCCCGTCTCCGCCCGCGTCCCTCCGCGCGCCCCCGCCCCGCGTCCCGCGCGCCCACCTCTTGCTCGTCGTCCAGGGCCCTTTTCGGGACGCCCCTCCGAAGGCCAGGCAGCGCCCGCCGTGCGCGCGCCGCGGGGAACCTCC
Organism: Equus quagga; assembly: GCF_021613505.1. NCBI lineage: Eukaryota > Metazoa > Chordata > Mammalia > Perissodactyla > Equidae > Equus > Equus quagga. The sequence goes on from NC_060272.1 coordinate 84,109,916, forward strand.
TGCGGGGACGCCAGCGGACCAGGGTCGCCGGGGGCCTGCCAGGCGGCGGGGGGCCGCAGACCCTGGATCAGGCCGGTGACGGAGGTGGCGGTGCAGGCGCCGCTTTCGGGCCGCACTGTGGCCGTCCCTCCTTCCGCTCGGGATAAGGAGGGAGGCTTCAGGCGCCTTGTCCGGTGCCCGCCCGAGGCCGGAGAACGCGGGCCGGTCCCCCGCCCCCGCCCCCTGCGTGGTCCTTCCTGCTGCCCGGCCGCCTGCTAGTGCACAGAGGGCAGCGTCGTCTGAGGCAGCCCGCCAGCCTGGATGCCTGGTTCCCAGCCTCCTGGCGGTTTTTTTTAATAGCAAAAAAAAAAAAAGTCTTTATTATGCATAGACCCACTTTAGGAATTAGGAATTATTTATGGTTTCCTGCAATCTTCCCAGGTAGACTATGTCAGATTCAAGGTGGAAACTGAGACCAAATCCTACTTGAAACAGTTTCTTGTGGTTTGCATTAATAACTGGGGACTGGCGAGTTTACAAAAACAAAATGAATATTATAATTTGATGGGTAAGCAAATAAATTACTTTTATAGGATTTAGGCTTTTTCCACGGAAGCCTTGATTTATCCAAAGAGGCTCCCGTACTTACAGGTTGCTAACTTGCCAACAGGCAACCCTTGAGGGCTGGTTCTTAGATTAAACAGGAGGCTGGGCCCCGGCCTCTGCAGACTTCCTGCTTAAATGGGGATATATACAATCTTTGATAAGTAGAAAGATTCTTTGTTGACATTTTTAAGCCATCTGGGAACCGTGAGAATTTGAGATTTGACCTACATACAAGGGCCTTTTCACAGGCCATCAAGGGCCTTGCAGTGTGTGGGGTACAGTGGCATTTTAGAGGTGGCTAGCATTGTATCTTGGCCACACAGAAGCTCTCTGGCTCTGCCCAGTCCCTGGCTCCTGGTGGGATCTCTGCTGGTTTTAAATTGCTGTGAGGTAGGAGCATGACATTCCTGACAGATACAAAGGCTCCCACACACCCACTATCAGAGCTGAAGGGCTGCGTTTGTCTAAATATTCAAACAAACCCAGGGGGGGATATATGATGAGAGACAAAGTCTTGGAATTCCAGGCACCAGATAAGGAAGCCCGTTGCAGCCACAGAGCCAGATCATCCCAGGGTTCCTAGGAAGTGTCCTCTGCAGGAGCTGTCACTGGCACAAACCCTCTGAGGAAAGAGAAGGCTGGGGAAAGGAGCCTGAGCCGTGCTAAGTGGAACTTCTGTGAGAGCAAAGCAGGCCTTGCTGGGGGCTGCATTTGCCCCAAGTGAAACGGGGCTGTGCTTTCCTGCAGGGTTGAGTGGGAGGCGAGGGAGTGGCTTTTCCGCTCTGGGCCCTGGTCTTTCCTGGATGAGGGAAGTATATGGAGTGCTGGTCTCAGGGCACAGGGCGTGTGTGGAATGTTCCCAGTGTGGGATACCCAGGTCCAACCAGAGAGCTTTGAGAAAGGGGAACACAGAAGCTGCCTCCCGGTCCCGGCCCCCAGGAGTCAGCAGCGCTCAGCTGCAGGCCTCCCCCGTGGCCTGTGCCATGTCAATGGCTTCTGACATGCCACTGACGAGTTGGGGGCCTATGATTTAATTTTTCTATCCTTATTTGATTCCAATGTCGTCCACGGTGAGTTGGAGCTAATAAAAAAAAAAATGGTCAGAATGTCTGTGTGCTGTTAATGTAGACGGAGGATGGCCAGCTTGGTCCTCCTGGAGTGGGCGCAGATGAAAGGCTCCCAGACCAGGTCGGGGGCGGGGTGCACAGGTGGTCAGGGCTGCAGTGACCAGTGAAGGCTTGTGTTACTGCTAAGCTGAACTATGCAGTGGATTCCCAGGGATGGGGGAGCAAAGAGGGCTCAGGGCTCTGCATACTTACTTTTTATTTGCAAACGGTTATGTAAACGCATATGCAAGCAGGTTGCTGTCCTGAGAGCTCTGGCATGTAGCCAACTTATCTCCTGGGTCCTGGTGCTTGGGTACCTCAGCTTTCTGGCATTTGGAAGGCAACTTGATTGGAGCAGGCTGTGGACCTTGCTGATGCCAGGAAATTATTTTCTCTTGGATTCAAGCCCTCCTTTGCTTGTTGAGAAAGGGTGAGAATTTGTTCTGGATGAGCATCAGCAGGAGATAGATCATTCTGGTTACTTTGGATGCCTCCAGGCACCCAGCCCAGACCTCTAGGTGCCCTTGGTGTACAAGCAACAATTTAGACCTTGGCTCAAGTGTCACCTCCTTAGCGTGACCTTCCCTGACCAGCCTGCCTTAAAAAAAGACAAACCAAACAAACAGACAAAACAAAACAACATAAAACAACCTATCCTGGCCTAGTTCATTCATACCACTTAGCCCTATCTGGAAATATTTATTTCTTTTCCTGTTTGTTATCTCTGTCCCACTAGACATGAGCTCCCTGAGAGCAGGGACCTTGTTTGCATGGCCACTGCTCTATTCCTGGCATCTGAAACAGTGCCTGAAATATAGTAGATGCTTAAAAAAATTCTTGGATGAGTGAATGTGCTTTAAAATGTACACAGGATTTGTTTTTATCAGGTTGGTAAGACACTCAGAAATGATTATCATGACTGTCATGAAGAAAGAAGTCTATACTTGTAGGCCTGCAGGAACAGGAGGCATGGCCCGCCACACAGGGCCACATGGGGAAGCACGAGGGTGTGACAGGAGGCAGAAGGAGAGAGGGGAAGTTATGGGGATGAGCCTTTACTGTGATTTTCACGGGAAGGAAGGGGCAGGACAGGGTGAGCAGCTGAGCAGGCTTGGGATTGGCCAGTTTAAATAGCTCTGGGCTATGGGGTGGCCCCTCATTGACTAGTGTCTGGTGATTAGAGCAGAGGAATATTGCCTTCTGGAGTGTAAAAGCCAGAGAGAGGAGGTGGTTTCGAGTGTGGGCTCTACATGGGTTAGTTTGCATATGAAAGATGTGCAGGCAAGTTATTTGCTGTCTGTAGGAATTAGCCAACTCTGGGAGGGGCAGTCCCTCCCTGGGTCCCCAAGGCCCCTAGATGTCAAAGTATCATAAAATATAGACAATAAAAAACATGTGTGGGAGACTGGAATTAGCCACCCCAAGATATGTCTCTTTGGCATGAGGATTATTTGGGGCTGGTTACTTTTAAAAACTGCAGACAACAGAGAAACTCTGAAAAGTAGAAGTTACCCTTTGTAAGAGATATTTACATTAATAAGGGAAATCTCCATCTGTAAAGGTGTCTCCCTCTCTGTACCAGGAAGAATGGGGGTGACCTTATCTCTAGAAACTCTTATCAATGCAGAAGGCAAGGACTTAAATCTGCATAATAACCTTACCCTTGTTTACTGTGCTTTTCTGGTAATGTCCCGTAACTGACTCCCCCCAGCCCAACATCCTCCTTTGTCTTTAGCTGAGGCTGGTATTTAAGGGGAGAGCTTCCGCCATTTTGGCAAGTTGCTCAGTTTTTGTGGGTCTCTCCCATGTACACATGTTATAAAGCTTTGTTTGATTTTCTCCTGTTATTCTGTCTCATGTGAATTTAATTCATTGTCCGGCCAGAAGCACCCAGAGTGGGTAGAGGAAATGTCTTCCTCCCCTACACATGATTAATACAGAATGACTCTTTGACATGCATAGAAATGTAAAAGTTGTGGGTGCAGATGTTTAGAAAATGTGAGAACCAAACATACTTGGAATGACTTAACTGGGGGTTTGTTCCATTTTTATTTGTCCTGAAATCAACATGGTCCCTTTGGGTGGTTTTGCCGATGGAATCCTCAGTGGGGAATGATCTTTTCTGACACCACCTCTCCCAAACTTTTTATTAGAGTGTAACATACATACAGAGAATGGCATCTATCATAAGCTACAGCTCATTAATGTCCACAAACTGAACACACCCAGGAAAATAGCACCCAAATCAAGAAACAGAACATTGCCCACAGTCGGAGGCCCTCTTGTATCCCCTCCATTCCAGCAGTAACCACCATCCTGACATCTACTAGCATAGGTTAGTTTGGTCTGTTTTTTACCTTCACATAAATGCATTCATATTGCATTTAGCTTTTTTCTAATTATATTTGTGAAATTCATGCATATTATTGCATATGGTTGAAGATGGTTGCTTCTCATTGCTGTACAGTATCCCATTGTGCTGATACACCGCATTTATCTATTCAAATGTTGAGGAGCATTTGGGAAATTTCCAGTTTGGGACTATAATCCCTCCAGTAACTTTTTGCCAAACATGTTGATTTCAGGACAAATAAAAATGGAACAAACCCTCGGTTGTCTTAGGTCACTCCAAATATGTTTGCTTTTCACATTTTCTAAACATCTGCATCCACAAGTTTTACATTTCTATGCATGTCAAACCTTTTTGCCCACTGGTGTGTCAGAGTCTTAGTTGTGAGCAACAGAAGTTACTCTGGACAACTTGATTCAGAAAGGTGGGTTTACTGACCCATTCTAAGCAGCTCACAGTAGAGAAGGATAAAGAGGAAAAGCCAGGCTTTGAAAAGGATGTGAATCAGAGGCGCCCCGTTAGGGGATCCTGGTAGCAAGAACTTGTGGAGAGCCTCTCTAAGATGGACTGGTAAGTTGCTCAACCTGCTTTGAGTAGGGTTTCTTATCCATGGCGCATAGAAATTTTTTTAGTGTGTCATGGGAAACAAGAAGATCGTGTGGCTAAGTGAGTTGGGAAAGCTGGTTTAAAAAGGTTATACTTCTCAAGACCTTTAGTATGAGAAAATATATTTTAACCTTCGTGGAGGGCAGTATTTCCCAAGCTTGACTTTTTTCATAGAGCATATATCTTGAGGGCCACTAGTGTTCCAAGGAACAGAGCTTGGTGAAATGCTGATCCAGAACAGTGTGAATGAAGGGGCGCAGTGGAGAATATGTTTTAGGCTGAGTTTTTAATGCAAAGATAGGGATTTGGGGTGTTTTTCCTAGAAAATAGGGAACTTTGAAAATAGACGATCAGTGTTATACTGCAGGAATAACAATCTTGCAAGTGTCACAATACTAACATACTTAAGTGTGAGCTACAGGTACCTTCAAGAACATTACCTCAGTCAACTCCAAGAGTGGGAGTTATTAGCCCAGAATACACAATTGATCGTTGATGCAATGTGCTCTTAGCAAGCTGAGGGTCAAAGGACAGAGGAAGACTCAGACACAGGCTCACGTACAAAACTGAATCAAGCTGTCCACTGACTGATGGCTGCCAATGGAAGCCTTGGTTTTAGTTTGGGATTGTAATTTAAGTCATGGTGTGGGTGAGATCACCTGGGAGAGAAGGTAAAGCAGAAGGCCCAAGAATTAGGCTGGGACAATACCAATGTATAAAGGCCAAGTAGATGAAGATGAACCTGCAAAGAATTCTCAGAAAGAGCAGCCAGTGCCACTTGAAGGAAATCAGGAAAATACTGAGATATAGAAGCCTAGGCAAGACAGTGTCTCAGAGGAAGGGACAGGTCAACAGTCCCCTGCTGCAGAGAAGTCAGGCGAGATGAAGGCTGGAAGACACTCACCAGATTTGTTGCCATGGTGGCCGTGGCAGCATGGAGGTCTAGCACTCAGGTCTCCCTTCAAGAGAAAGCCTGGCCTGAGGAGTGGCGTCACTGACACCTTCAGGATCCGCCTCCACGCTGGAGCAAGACCACATTCCTCCAGGGCAGCCTTCAGCCAGTGACCCAGCAGAGTGGTGGTATAAGGGCTCACATTTCAGGCAAGTGTGGGTAAATTTTGCACTACAGCTCCAAATGGGCTGCCCTGGACTTGCTTTTCTTTTCTTTTTAAGATTGGCACCTGAGCTAACAACTGTTGCCAATCTTTTTTTTTTTTTTTAATCTTCTTCTTCTTTCCCAAGCCCCACAGTACATTGTTGTGTATTCTAGTTGTGAGTGCCTCTGGTTGTGGCATGTGGGACACTGCCTCAGCATGGCTTGATGAGCGGTGCCGTGTCTGCCCCCAGGATCCAAACCAGTGAAACCCTGAGCCGCCGAAGTGGAGCGCGTGAACTTAACCACTCCACCACAGGCCGGCCCCTGCCCTAGACTTTCTCGGAACTGCCCACAGCCCAGTGCTCTTCCTACCCTGTCCCCTCCCTTCCCTTTGTCCTTCAGAGCTGTCAGATCTGCATCACAGTCGGAGGCTCTCCCCGCCTACTCCTTCTTTCTTCCGTTCTTTCACAGATGCCTACGTTTCACAGGTCTTTATTTTTCACCTGATGAATCTCTTGTACCTCTAACTCCATCTTGGAGTCTACTTCTGGGAGAATTCACAGTACCCTTGGTGACTTCAGTGAGAGATGTTTAGGGAGAGTTATGAGGCTGGAACCAGACTAGGGTGAACTAACAGGGAGGAGGAAGTGATGAAATGGAGCCCAAGAGTATACACAGGTCAATGGAGAAGGCGTGGATGGCCCAAATGGTTTTGGCCATTTGAGAACAGAAATTTTTATAAGTATCCTGTAGTCCTCAGAAAGAGGTGAGCAGCATATAAAAGAAAATCCAAGTAATAGTGATGAATCATTTTCTCTTTTGTGGGTACATCTTTCTCAAAGTGTATTTCTTTTTGATGCCTTTCCATGAAGAAACACCCAAAGGAAAACTGGGTGGGAGCCGGCTCGTGGCCCAGTGGTTAAGTTCACGTGCTCTGCTTCATCGGCCCAGGGTTTCGCCAGTTCAATCCTAGGCACGGACACAGCACCGCTCATCAGGCCACGCTGAGGCAGTGTCCCACATACCACAACTAGAAGGACCCACAACTAAAATATACAACTATGTACTGGGGGGCTTTGGGGAGAGGAGGAGGAGGAGGGGGAGGGGGAGGGGGAGGCGGGGGGAGGGGGAGGAGATTGGCAACAGATGTTAGCTCACGGGCAATCTTAAAGAAACAGCAAAGCAAACCTGGCTGATTAGCACTGCCTTCTCCTTTCCATTGACTGGACAGCCCTCAGCTTCCCACTTCCTTTACCACTCTCCCCAGATACTACAAAAGCTGCTTAAAAGCTCTTTAGAATATGAAAGAGATAATAAAGTGTTGAAACCTGCACTTTTCAGAAAAAAGATAGAGTGTTTTCTCCAAGAAACGCTAACTAACAGAACTTCTGGGATGCACTTCAGGTAGTGGGAAAAAGGTCCCTGATGGGCAGTCTTAGAAGCAATAAGGATCGATGAAGAAGGAAAGCGAAAATATGGGCATAAGCAGAATTACCTGTATAAAACCACCACCACAATAACGTCTTTTTAAGAGATAGAACATAATAAAAATAGCACATAAGTTGGGAGGGGAAGCTCCGAGTTAAAACGTTCTAAGGTTGTGGGATTGTTTTGGGCGAGGGGCCAGATGCTGACGCACAGGTTTGATCGGTGCAGTATGCCCGCTGAAATGTTTAGGGAAACCAAACAAGGAAAGTAGGCGTTCAGCTTTTACCCACGGAGAGAGAACAAGGGACGTGAGAAAAATACTCCAGCTTCCAAGGCTCGGGGAGGCCTCTCTTCCGGAGCGTGCGCCTGGTGTGTGGGACTCCTGGGCCCGAGGGGCGGCCGAGGGGTAGGCGTTTGGCGGAGCTGCGGGGTTGTGCGGGCATCTCGAGTGAGTGGTGGAGCCGCGGCAGGGAGAGAGGTGGGAGGCTGCAGGCTGGGCCTCCACGTGTCATCTCACCCAGGGCCCCGCACAGCCTCAGCAAAGGAGGAGATAAGGACGGAAGGAGGGAGGGAGGAAGGAAGGAGTAGGGAGGAAGGTAGGCAAGTTGCTCCTCCAAAAGCGGCCACTCTGAAGACCACCGGTCCTTACTGGAAAGGAATGGCAGGGCTGGCACTGGGTAAAAGCCACCAAGGCAGGAGGAGGGTGGCAGGCAAGTGGCACCCTGGGAACTTCCAGGCACTTCTGACTTGGACTCCCAGGAGCAGGAGTATGAAAGCCAGGCTCCCGGCCTCAGGTGAGGATACCCCAGGGGACAACTCGCCCTCCAGAGTCCTCTGCAGGACCCGGGAAGCTACTCCAGGCAGCCATGGCCGAATCGCCCCCTGCTTGGCCTCCTCCCTTCCTCCCTGCGTCTCCCCTGGTGGCTCTTCTTTAACACAACCCGGGCACAGCAGTCCGTGCCCTGGACTGATGCGGAACTAGCCCCGGCCGAGGAACCCGGTGAGCAAAAGCATGTGCGTGTGTGTGTGCGGGTGTGGTGTGTGTGTATGCAGGGTGTGTGTGTATGTGGTGTGTGTTGTGTAAATGTGTGTGTGGTGTCAATGTGTGTGGGGAGTATTTGTGAGCAGTGGGTGTGGTGTACGTGTGTGTGCCCTGTGGTGTCAGTGCGTGTGGGGTGTATTTGTGAGCTGGGTGTGGCGTACATGTGTTTGCGCTGTGGTGTGTATTTGTGAGCGGTGGGTGTGGTGTAGTGTGTTCGCGCTGTGGTGTCAGTGCGTGTGGGGTGTATTTGTGAGCGGTGGGTGTGGCGTCAGTGCATAGGGGTGTCACCATTCCAGGGCTGGGAGCGGGAGGCGAGGGCGTAGGGCAGAGCGGCTGCCAAGGGCGGTCCGTGGGGTGGTGGTTCTGCGGTTGGCCGTCGACGCCCAAGGGGAGGCGCCAGCCCCAGGCTCCGCCCTCCCTCCCACGCATGCGCTCTGCTGGCCTTGGCTCACAGGCCCCGGGCTCGAGGAGGCGGGGCTGGAGCCGCCAGCCAGGCCTGTGACCCCAGGGGTACCCGTGGCTTCCAGTGTTCCGGTTGCCTCCCTCACTCCTAGGACCAGCCTCGCACCTCCGTCACAGATCAGCACCCGCTGGCTGGCACGTCCTCTGAGAGATGTGACTTCAGCTCCTGGAGGCCGCCTCCAGGCTGGGCCAGTGCCAGCTGGGGGCTGAGCTCTGGTTCCAGCTCCTCAGGGCCCCTTCTCCAAGTTCTAGCACCTGGCTTCTCAAAGGCCCGCCTTCTTCCCTTTGCTCCTCGGGAACACTAGCTGCTTCCTTCAGTTACTAAATCTGCATCCCTTTTTGCCTTTTCAGTCCTCCAACACCCGTTCAACCAATTCTCTCTACTAAATTGTCTCTGCTAAAATACAGGTGTGGTTTGTCTTCCTAACTGGACCCTAACTATGAGAACTCTCTCTCCTCCTCTCCCTCCCTCATTCTCCCAGAGGCTCAGGCTCACAGCATTGCTGAGTTCCCTAGCAGGTTAAGAGAGAAATCCAAATGATTTAAACTTAACTCTATTCAAGATTACTGGTGAAAATATCAATACAAACAAAGTGAAAAAGCTCAGTAATGATTAAAATTGCGTATTGAGAGAAGTCACATCATCTTGACAAAATTTTGATTGACACAGTTTGGGGAATTGAAGAGTTCCATGCAGAGGGATAACAGGATGCGTGGTGGGCTTTTGATGCATGTTGGCTTCTTAGTGTCTATTCACACTACTGCCAGGAATGGCCTCCATTCCACACCTCTGCCACTTTCAGTCTCTGAGATTCAGAGGGGGCTACTCTCCCCAGCGTGGGGCTGGGAGGGTATTCTGTAACTCAGGCCTGGCTCCTTCCTCTAGGACTTGCAGCTGGAAGCATGTGAGGCGGAGGTTCTGCTGCCATTTTGCCATTGCGTGCAGCCTGAGAATGAAGCCACCTTTCGGAGGAGAGTGAAACTGAGTGTGAGACGGAGACACTGGGCCTGGGTGATCTCCATCGAGCTTCTATACCAAGCCACGCCTAAAACCAGCCTTATACCAGTAATTTTCCTTTTTGCTTAAGCCAGTTTGTGTCATTTACATCAAAAGAGTTCTACCAGATGCAACAGATTTCTCTAGAAGACAAGAGGTGAAAGATTTGAAGTCACTGCGATGGTTCAGGCCTTAGGACAGTGGTAGAAAATTGGAAAGGAAGAGGTAGAGTCAAGAGATATTTAAGAGGTAAACTCGGGAAGACTTGGTTTCTGAATAAATGCATTCCATGACATGAGAGTCATGGAAGCATCCAATGACAAAGACAGTGCTCAGATTTGGGGAGTATGGCCAATTATTAATGGTAAAATTACTGAGTTAGGAGTTAAACATAGGAGAAGAATGGTCGTAGAGTCTAAGATGAAGAATTCCATTTTGGACATGAGTGTGAGGTGCCCATAGGTCACCCAAGGCAGTCTGGTCACACCAAAGCAACTGGGTGTGAGTCTGAAACTCAGAAGAGAGGTCGGGGTGGGTGGTGCTGAAGAGTTCTGATCACACACATGCAGATCAGTTAAAAGCATGACCATGAATGGAGATTGTGTGGGGTGAGACTAGCCCTAGGCTGAAGGCAGCATCCTAGGAAACAGAAAGGACAAACTGAGAAGTGGGAGCCCACTAAGGAGACCAAGAGAGGACTGACACAGGAGATGGTCACAGGAGACAGCCAGGAGCACAAGCAAGGGAGCAGAACCCTCCAGGAGGCAGTGACTTGCTACATGATGTCACGGGCCACCTCGTTCCACCTAGGAAAGCAGAATGAGTTCTTTCCTGAATACGCTGGGACCAATCAGTCCGATTTTAAACAGTCCACGCCCCTGACTTCCCTTCATCCAACTCTGCTTAGACCTTCTCCTCTTCCCGGCCACTAGCAGCTCCACTGAAAGATGGAAGGCAAAAGATACCGAGATTGGGACTCTGGCCAGGGACAGGAAAGCTTTGGGATTGCATGTGGTACGCTGTTCTGCCTCTGTTGATGAAGTGACTAGATTATGGCCGGGCAGAGGAGTTGAATCACTTTGGTCACTGGGGCCGCAGGGAGGACCTCCAGAGTGGGGACGTGGGCCGCTCCTCCTGGGACTGGAGGCAGGAGCAGCAGGCCCGGCGCCAACGGCAGGGCCTTCAGGCTGGGGTGGAGCTTTAGGCACGGAGGCGGCCTGGTCCCAGCGCAGCTGGCCTTGGTCAGGGCGGTGCGAGGAGGTGCTGAGCCCGCTGTCCTCCAGGACCGTCGCTCCGCGGCGGCCAGCGCGCCTGGCGCAGCCCCCAGGGGCGCTCGCCGAGCCTGGCTGGGGCGGGCCGCAGTTCCACCCGCCGGCTCCCCCTCCTCCCTCCGCGCCTCCCGCCTCCCTGTCGGGGCTCCGGCTCCGCGCTCGCCGGGCGCTCCGCCCTCCCGCTTCCCGCGACCTCAGTAGACGCGCTCGCGCTCGGCAGCAAGCTACGGCTGGTTTCCCAGCGGGCCGCCGGCCGGACCGCGGAGCCCGACGCCGCTCACCCCCGGGGGCCGCGCGCCGTCTGCGGCCAGGGGGGCCCTCTCGGCTCGAGCCCCTGCCCCTGCCGAGGGTCTGATCCCGTGGGCCGGCGGCGTGCCTTCGCGCCGGGCGATCGCCGGCTGTGTGCCGCTAGCTGGGGTATGGGCGCGGAAGGAGTTCGCGCCCAATGCAAGCTCGAGATGCACCCCGCTCCACCCGCCCATCGCAATCCAGGGATCGGCTACCCCGCATCCCCTCCTACAGCCACCGCAAGCCTCCCCCCCCATCCCCCCGCACAGCGACAATCCTCAGTGGTGGCAAGTGGCCTTCTGGAAACTCACAGAGGGAAATTAAAACAAGCTTTACCTTACTCGAAGCGGTTTCTACATATATACACTGTCTAATTTAATTTGCCAGCCATGCAGGAGGGGAAGCGAGGCGGCGCTGCTGGGGAAAGGCGCGCAGGGTCCGGGGGCCGAGCAGAGCGCACGCTCCGCGCATCCGTCCATGGTCCGGCCGGCCAGAGTGAGCAGCAGCTTGGATCCCGGTGGCCGACACCATCCCATAGAGTAACACGCAAGGGAGGAGAGACCAAACAGCTCCCCTTGCCCAGACTCAGGTGGTGCCCAGGGCCTGGATCCCGGCTGTGCTGCTTGTCCCCAGACACTCAGGCTTCGGATCAAATAACCCCAACGGACTCTCTGTTTCGCTCTCCCCCTGCCCTTTTGTCTAGCCCGCCCCACCCCCAATCCCGGCGCATATCTTGGAGGTTGAGTTAATTGTCATGAGCATTTTTATATTTGGCCAATCCCAAACTCGAACTTCTCTACTAGGCCCACATTCCTGCTCATTTAGGGGTTTAAAGGCCAAGGGAGACTATAAGGAAGTGATGTTCTGGCCTTCCCATTCTTTCAGGCCTGGCCACCAACCCAGTCCCAGGATTTGGGGGTCGCCTGTTCTGGTCAGTCCAGCCCAAAGCAGGTTTCTTCTCCCTCTTTTAGACTCTGGAAGCCGCCTTGTTTCCGCCACTCTGAGAGCACCTGTCATCCGTGCCTGGGTTCCCTGGTGGGTCTTGTCCCCTTACTCACACGCCCTCCTAGGGGACACTCTAAGCTTCCTGAGACCTGCTGGTCCACCCCAACACTCCCCAGCACACCCAGCCCAAAGTGTCTATTGGACTCAGGAGCTGTTGTGCCTTTCAGAGCAATGTGGCAGCTCTGTGCAGGCTCCATAGACTGGCTGGGTTTGCCTTCTCCTGGCAGGTCACTGAATTGCTGCCCCAGGGGATGACGTGTCTGGTGATCTGGCCTCTGGAATGTCCCAGCTGAGACATTCAGACCTCCTCCCACCTTGCTCGGCCTGCTGAACTCTGCTGACAGCATTTACCCCACGTGGAGCAGGAGGGTGAGTTTTCTGTTACAACAAGGGAACCGGGGGATTTACGAGGTCTGCGTAGGACGAAGGTTGGGTTTGTTTGTGGAGAGTGGGGAAAGCTGACTGAGGAGGGAAGGCCATGAAGTTGCTGGGCAGGGCACTGAGGGCTCCATGAGATGGGTGAGCAGGATGCTGGGGGGGAAGGGCCCGCCTCAGGAGTCAGGGACCGACCTGGAAGGCACCTGGGGCTGTGCCAGGCACTGCTGAAGGGAGGCCACTCAGGGCATTGGCAGTGGGGAGAGAAGGCAGTGAATGCTGGCTGCGGAGAAAGCCAGACTCCTGGAAGCAGAGCGAGGGTGCTGGCAGGTGGCAGGGCAGGTGGGCTCTCGGCATGTAAGATCAGAGTTCTTATGGAGCACAGGTTGGTATTTATGTTTTGAAAAATTAAGATCTGTTTTTGTTGTTATCAATGCTTTTATAATAGTTTTAGGAAAGAAGAAAATATATATGAATTAGCAATTATAAGCCTTCCCTTGAAGTCTTTCAGACTAGAAGCATGTCTCACTTTGCAAAAAATAAAGAAAATCCAAAGATATATGAAAAGATATATGAGGGGGAGGAGACACTATTCCTATGTTAATTTGACGGCTCACTAGAATTCCCTTCGAGGCGCATAAGAAATTCAGAGACGCACGCCCCGCCTTGTTTAGATAAGCTAAAGCTGTACAAAGGGAATTCAGTTATTCTTTCAACGAGATGGAGGGGCCTGTTTAGCTGACCAAAAGACATCTGGAGAAAGGGGCATTCTTGATGTCAGCTAAGAGAGAGACCAGTACAAACTCAAGAATGCCAATTGGGCATCCGTGTCAGTGACAGAAAAGCATCATATTCATATAATTAAGACTGGTCTTAAATCTGGAAATTTAGGGAATAAATATAACCACTAACAATTTGTTAACCTGCAGCAAAGCAAATAAAGTACTTATTGACACAGTATACTCAGAGAAGCAGGCTCTGTGTGGATATTTTTACAGGAACATAACTTGGGGGCCTAAAGAGCACAGGGTGGCTCCCACGTGAGCTCAGTGGCATGTCCACTGGTGTCACACGGCTCAGGGGGCTGGGGTTGCTCACTGAAGCAGAGAGGTCTAGCAGGTTGAGTCCTGCCCAGCGACAGTCTCAGACAAAACATTAGCACATGAGAATTACTGTGAAACTTCGAAGTGAAAGTGGGTGCCCGTGCTGAACCCTAGAGCTCCTGAGCTGGAACCTCCTGGGGACAGACCTGGGCACCTGCATATTTGGAAAAGCCTCCGCAGGGGGTTGGCTCTGACTCACCACTTTGGGGCTGGAGTCACACAGCTGCAGACTTTCTAAGGGACAGTCTGAATCTTTCCCCCTAGGGGCAGAGAGTGAACACCCAAAGGGCTGTTTCCCTACTTAAAACTGTGCAAGACCCTGTGAGGCAAGATAGCCCTCCCAGAATTGCCCTTTAACAAAGAAAAAGTGTGACGCTCTTCCCACCTGCCACAGACACCATGTGGAGCCAGCACTGGGGGGCCAGTGCACAGGGCTGTCACTCAGGGCAACTGCAGTGTCGCCAGTGCCAAGACATGCACCTGAGCCTGTGAGCCTCCCCACAGCACTGACTGGAGGATGCTCTGCAAAAGCAGGTGGAGATGAAACCGGAAAACAAGAGCACATCTGTGAGGGTTAAATAATTAGGTGAGGAGCCTAAGCGCTGTGCACTCTGGGCTTCCTGAAGGCAGCACACCTCACAGGACCATACAGGTCACTGACATCCTTGGGGGTCCCAGACCCACTGTTAACTGGGTTCATGACACAGTCACCATGGAGCTCTACTCCCTCGGATGTAAAAAATGATCTTTGAGGCAGGCAGTGACTTTTGGATTTTTGCAGACTAGTAAATGTCAAAACTTTTGGGAAGTGACATAGTTATCAACTTTTATATCAAGTAAGGACAATGTAAAAGACTAAAAACTATGATCTACTATCATCATTTTATTAAAAGAGGGCTATTTTAATATCATGAAGGATAACGTCAGAATTTGAAAACAACCCTCTACTGCCCTTGGCTGTCTCATTTTCTGTGGACTGAGGAAAGTTTGTCACCAGTTTGTCTCTGCAAACTGGGGCTCCTTTGCCTGAACACTGAGGGCATCTGCACGGCCTGCAGGTGGGTCTATTCAGAAGTGCTGCCAGGGCTCTAAGGGCACCCTGAGGAACGCAAGTGCAAAAGTCTCTCAGTATCTTGCCTCAGTTTCCAATATTAATAACTGTGTGCTGAGTGCTAGCAGCCAGAAACGGTACTATTGCTTTAAAGAGAAGTAAAAAAGACAAGTTGTGGCAAATAGAATCATGAGAACCTGAATCTGGAAGGTTTTTACTAATGCTCTCACCCCTGTGGTTTTCAGGTTAGCGCTCCACGGAGCTCCAGCAGTACTGCTGGAACCAATGCACCTCCGTTTTGTTTCAAATAATTGAGCTTCCAATTAAGATAGAGATCGATTGCTTAAAAAAATGCTTGAACACACTGAGCCAGTACACCTCAAATTTAAAGGGGAAAGTGAGGCTGAAAGAAGCCCTGGGATTTGCCTGGAGCTACCTATTTAGTTGGCACAACTTGGCAGCACACCACCAGTGGGGTGGGGCAGGAAGGATTCCTATTGTCGACCTTTCATAGTGTCTGTTCCCACATCCATCAATGGTTGAGGCAAATCTTCCCACTGCTCCATTGCAGGGAAGGTCAAGAGTCACAGCCTCCCTTTTGGAATGTTCTGACTGGTTCCTTTCCATACTGGACTCTCTGCTCTGTTTGGCACTGTTCCTGCATGATAATAATGACAGACGTTTCACTGACAACTGCTGGAAACTAATTTTTAAACTCCAGGTCTGTATTTTTGCTCTCATTTTGACTATCACTGATAAAAATCTCTTAATAGTGTTCCAATATATTTGAAGAGTATAGAACTAATATTTGTATGAATATCATTTTATGATTCTAAGATTATGTCTATGTAAAAATTGTAAAGGTATTTTATTTTTTGAAAGATCTGCTTTTATTAAAATGTCTGAACTCTACTGTCTGGTATCTAAACTGAGATGAAGAGGTCTCTACTTGCTTGTCTGGGCTCCGCGGCCAGCTGATCACACAGCAGGCTGGCAGCGTTTACATGTCGAGTCTACCCGAGACTGCACAGCATATTCACTTGGTAGCAAGCTCCTCACTGCTGAAATGTAGTATCTGATAAGTCTGGACACAGCTCAGCTGCAAGCAGCAAAAAAGAAGACTAACTCTATATGACCTAAAACAGTGATTTTCAAATTGTGGTTCCCAATCATTAGTGGCTCATGAAATCAATTTAGTGAGTTACGAGGGCATTAAAAAACACACAAAGACAAGAGCTAAAAGTGCAACAGGAGAGAAAATATCAAAGAATGCTGTATGCCTTAAGGGGAAATACTATTTCATAAACATTTTACTTCAATCATATATATATATTAACCCATATATACTGGGTCATGATATAAAATATATTCCACAACCCTCAACATTATCCTAGAGAAAAACATACTTGGCCATTCAGTCCCTTGAGAAAAGATTTCTTTCTTTCTTTTTTTTTATTTTTATTTATTTATTTTTATTTTTTAAACTTTTTTTTTTTAGATTGGCATCTGAGCTAACAACTGTTGGCAATTTTTTTTTCCTGCTTTTTCTCCCCAAATACCCCCAGTACATAGTTGTATATATTTTTAGTTGTGGGTCCTTCTATTTTTTTTCCATTTCTGAGCAATGGCTCCATATCCTGGGTACTCTGAAGCCCCTCTCCCCTCAACACAGTAACAACGATCCCTGAGACCCACCATTTCCCGGTTCACTGCTATTTTCTCCCCTCATGGCCCAGGGAGCTCAACTGAGCAGAAGGTGCCACAGCACATCGGAATGTGGGTCAGGAGAAGCCCTGGGGGCCTGCTGCCAGGTGTCAGGCACGATGCCAGGGCTTCACGACACCACTCGTGACAGATGTGGTCTCCTTTCTGCTTCCTGTAGCCGTGCCTCACCTGTACTTCTTGAGCTCCTAACGCAGTACACACGGGCTGAGTGAATGTTTCCAAATAAATGGATTCAACAGTGAGCACATTCCATTGGTTATAAACTATATAAACTAAATTCAACAAAATATAACATTTCAGATAAAATCAAATGTTTACTAATTTCTTCATACTGAAGAAATACAAAAGTACTATACAAAGCTTTACTTAGATTGATTAAATCATAATAGTTGTATAAAAATTTGAGGCATTGGCGTTCTATGGCTAATGGTAGTAATTATATTACTTCAGTGTCATATTTCATACAGTAAAGTTATACAACATTAACCCTTTGAGCAGTTATAAACTTACTATTTTAACACAACACCATATCTTCAGTCATAGTAATTACTTTCATCTAAAATAATTTAATAATAGTAGTATATGATACGGAGGGAAAAAGAAAACAGTTCACTTAATAATTTTCCAAATGCTAGTAAGAAAGAAACACATCAGTCACAGCTGCTTTGGCGGGATGGCGGAGGAGCGAGCATAATTTGGCCTGTGACTTAACGGACGTGGGAGAGCGAACCAAAGCTTTTTAAACTGGAAGGACACTCATGTTGATCGAGCTCAAACCCTTCATCGTTCATATTAGGAAATGGCTGCATACCAGGTAAGTGACTTTCCAAGGTGACATAATTACATAGTAAGAGAAAGGACCCAGGTCTCCTGAAAACAAACATAGAATCTTTTCCATTTCATAGGAGAGGTTTATACTATAAAAAAATCATATTTTTTAAAAGATCACATCAGTTATCAAGGAAAACAAATACATGATAACATTTTAGACTTTAAAAAAACGCTAGAGCAAGCGTTGAATAACAGTACCTGTTGACAACTGTGTTCAAGGTAGCATGGTGTGGAATACAGTGTTGTAACAGTGATGGCAGAAGGCCACTGGTTGTCGTAAGTCATTTCTATGCTTACATATCACTCCTGAGTATTAGTTGTGTTTTCATCTGTGTCATTTGAGCTAATTTTTTTCCATAGAAAGTTCTCATTTGATTTCCAAAGCGAAGTTTCTAGCTGCTCTTTCCTTTTGGAGGATGCAGCAGGGGGCACTTTCTCACAAAGAGTCTCTATCACCGCCAAGTCGGTGAGTTTACTAAGACTGTCATCGTTCTGCTCATTCAAGATGTCCCAGAAATCTTTTGGTCTCTGTTTTGCTTTTTCCATGGGCCCTGAAAGGACTTTTTTTGGCAGTCGTGTGGGACTGTTCCCGTGACTTTTAAAGAGGTCATCAAGAATAGAGGTGTCACCGAGTAAGCCTACCACAGAAGTGTTTCCTAACATGGAATTTTCTATCTTTTTGTTTTCCTCTTTGAAAAGGGGTCCATTTCTGGAAATGCCAGTTCTTGTGAGGTCCTGTTGGTCTTTCACAGTATTTTCTAACTTACTTTCATATGCTTCAGACTTTCTGTTCAGGGAGCAGGATGGTACGGTGTTTTTGGACGTGTGGCTGTTTTTCCCATTGTTGGGGTCTTGGGTGGAGCTAATAGGTGATTTCTTAGTTTCTGCATCATCAGAAAGCACCTCTTCTCTACAGGAACCATGATTTTGAAACTTAATTGATTTTCCTGTATATATTTTTGGGCTGCAAATTTGAGAATATTTTTTGGTAGAATCTTTAAATGATGAAGTTTCAGAATCTGACAGTCTTTCTTCTATAAGAGATTCTCTTTTTTCAGACTTATTCCTGACTCTCTCTCCCTCCTCATAGGCAGATTTAATGAATTCTGAAGTAGAATCCGCAAAAAATTCTTTCACCTCTGGATACTGAGAAGCATAAAAATCTCTTAGCATTTTCTGTCGTTCTTCTGATGTGGCATTAGTTATATGTTTAGCAAATTCCTTTACAGAAGACAAGTTAAAATAAGAAGCCATTTCTTCGAATTGTTTTCTGAAGATTTAACAAACAAACCAGTGGTTATTTTTATTACATTTTATTTTTAAAGAAGTTTTCATCAGTGATATGAAATGTAGACAAAGCAATGTAATCTTTCTTATTTAGCATATATTAGCTTAATTCCATAATGAAAACACATTTTACACTAGCAGAATGTGACCTCTTTCCTTATGCTACTGAAGAAAATATTTTAGCTTATGAAATCACCAGCTTTTTAAGTTATTCTGATTTATACTATTAGGTATTTCCTGGGAATTGTGGGATCCCAGCATGCTACTCCTCCAGTCAGCCAGTTTATGACTAACATGAGAATTATAATTTATATAATTTGTATTTGGAAATCTATATTGCATTCAAGTCCCATGAAATAAAATTGTCAAAGAAGGGTCTTAATGAATAGAAAAGAGAAAATTCTGAAAGGTTAAGAAGGGAATTTGTTTCTTCTCTCTCCTTTTTTTCCTTCTTCCACAAATACAACATAGAAATTTCACCAACTTTTTGATGAGCCTAAAGGAAAGTTCTAAACTGATGAACCTAGATTCTTACTTCCTCCAATTGGTCTGACTTCGGTACAGGCAACTAAACTAAGAAGTGAGATGCTATTTGAAGAAGTGAGCTTCATTCTTAGTCTAAGATACTAATAAAAGCTCTTATGTACATGTGTGAGGAAATGGGCCTTCTGGAGCCTGGTAAGATGCAGACATTGTCATTCTTAGTCTAAGATACTAATAAAAGTTATTATGTGCATGTGTGAGGAAATGGGCCTTCTGGAGCGCTGGTAAGATGCAGACACTGTTTCGGGACTCTGGGCGCTAGACTCTGCTCCTTTCCCTGGGTAAGGGTGCTGTGGACCGCATTGTGTGCCCCCTCCCCACAATTCCTATGTTGAAGTCCTAATTCCCAATGTGACTGTATTTGGAGATGGGGCCTTTAGCAGGTAACGAAGGTTAAACAAGGTCATAAGAAGTCACCAGAGAGCTCTCTCTCTGCCACATGAGGACACAGTGAGAAGGCGGCCATCTGCAAGCCAGGAAGAGAGCCCTCACCAGGAACCAAATCAGCTGGCCTCTTGATCTTGGACTTCCCAGGCTCCAGAACTGCGGGACATTCCCGTTGTTGCAGCCGCCCAGTCTGTAGTGTTTGTTACGGCAGCCTGAGCTGACTGTGACAGAGGGGACTGCTTTGCTGATGCTCAGTTTGGGCCGTGAGGCAGGAGAGCCCACTGTTTGTAAACGTTCCCTTAAACAGAAGCCATAGATGGTGTTGCAGCACATGATTAAAAGTCCCCCACATTTAGAATTATATCTATATTTTACATAATATTTCCTTAAAACATTCATTTATTCAACAAATATTTGTAGAGCCCTCTTACGTGCTACACACTGTAGTTAGAACAATATAACAGTGAACAAGCCCAGTTCCCTATCTTCAAGGAGTTTATAGTCTAGTTGGGGGAGACAGATGCTTGAAAATCAAATCAGAAGAGTGATAAATCCCGTGATGGAGGTGAATACAGGGCCCTGTCGGCTCCCACAGAAGGGGCAGCTAAGCCAGTGACTGCAGTGGCCAAGGCAGGTAGGGAAGGCTTCTCTGCCACCACCTCAACCTGTCAGGTAAAGATGGGTGAGGAAGCTTCTAGGCAAAAAGGGACATGCACAGGCCCAGGTCTGGGAGGCCTTGGTGCACAGAGGGCCAGGGGAAACTGCCAAGGCAGAGGCTGAAGAGCATCAGGGCTTCATATGCCAATTTCAGAAGTCTGAATTTTATCCTGCACACAACAGAGAATCCTGAGGGTGAAATAATGATTTTTAAAAATTGTAGGTGAGTAGGAGCTTTAAAGCCACTATTATTCTTGCCACCAGACCAAGTTATATAAAGTTTGCATTTCCCTTCATTTTCATGGCAATTCATGCTGCATGCTCATGACTTTCCCCTGTGGCTTCAGATGAGCCCCATGGCTTCTGGTCCACACCACACTGGTCCTGTGAACTGTTCCAAATCCAGATACCATCTATGCCTGATCAATAGCCACTCTCACTGCCCATGGAATATTTAATATTGCAAACACAAGCTTCCAAATGTCTGTCCTGGAAATTGCCAATGTATTTCTTGGAAGCAACAAGCATGTTCTTAAAAGGGTCCAGTTTTCACTTCACATGAAGTAATGAGGTATTGTTATTTTATTAATCATCTCCAAATCCATTTTCATGGCCTTTCTAATAAATATTTGTGCTGTAAAGATTAAATTATTGGCAAGGTTACAGGCTCACATCTTTTATTTAGCCAAGACTTGGTGGTGTTCCAGCAGCTGCCCAAGGCCTGCTGCCTTTGCTGTGCCGACCTTGCCTGTGACCTGCTACCCCATACTTCTGGAGGCTGCTGCTCCTGATGCCATCTTATCTGAGTTGTGTGCAAGTGTATTATGCTGCGTGGCTTCTCTTTACAAGAGGAGTTAGGATTATAATTCATTTTGTTTTGGCATTCTAACTCACTTTCATAATTCTTGATCTTTAAAAGAATTTTCTCTAAAAATTTAAGGAACTACAAGGTCCAAAGAGGTGGTATAAGCTAGGCACTTTGTGAGGGAAATTTAGTAAACTAGATACTCATAAGCCACTTAGAGAAAGAAAAAAAATAAAGGAAACCATAGATAGGTATCTTTCAGCAACCCTATCAAGAGCAGTTCTGCATTGTGGACAAAATTCAGTTTCTCTCCCCTTTTCTCGAGGAACTGGGGGAGAAGGTGTGGAGCAGCGCTACAATCATCTCCTTTCCACCTAAACTTTCTGCACGGAAGGCAGCACTGAGAACTTCACTGAGAGGACCCACGGGGCTGCAGCACGGCACAGAGCACAACGGTTAGCAGGAAGGAGTGTAAGCTGGCCGGACACTGTCCCCTAGCGCAGATGTTGGCATTCTAATATTAGATGCCCTTCACCTTTTCACTTAGCAGGAGGCATTTATTCCCTAGACTGGATAGAGAAAAAAGGAAGACAAGCTAAAACTAATCATTGTTAATACTTGTATTTTTATATACAATGCTAAAGGGAATGAAGCCCGTGTTCCTCAAAGACTGGTAAGATGTATCTGGTTGGCCTCCAAGAAAAATAACTGCCCAAAGTAAAAAGGCACACCCAGCAAAAACCATTGTTGTAATTCTGTTTGTGAGGAGATGCGTTGCTGTCGCAGTGTAGGGTGTTCGCCTTTCTGGGCAATGGTGGGCAGCTGAGAGCCACACTGCACACAGGTGAAGCTGAGGGACCAGCCCTTCCCTGGGCAGCAAAGGGGCTAGTTGCCTGGGAGTTGCCAAATCCCTGAGGGAAGTGCTTGGAACCCACAGAACTATCACCATTTTCCCACTGTCCATGGAGGCCCTCAGGACCAATTTGACCCTGCTTTCCATCCCTGCTTACCTCAGTCATTATTCCTCAGTTACCCATCGCCATTGGCCTCTCATCCCTGGCCTCTCATCCCCTCCTAGTCTCTCCATCTCTGATCTACTCCAAACCCCCATCTAACCCTTCCAAACCATTCCTTGGTGCCCCTGGAACCAGGCTATGATCTATCAACTCCCGTGTGTCTTCTACCTGAATGGTCCCTCTGTCCCCTCATGATATTGCCTCCTCCCATGCAGCCCTTGCAAGTCAAGGCTCTTATAACTCACACCCTAAAACCTCAGGATTCATACTTCACATTGCAGATTCCAGACTATTTTTTTCTTAAAAACTCCTTCCCCTCCTTAAGGTTTATACTATCCAGCTAAACCATTCTCTCCCCTATTTTGTTAACTGACCCCTTAGTTGCTTCCTGCTGGTGACTGAACACTCAAGATCCTGGATTAATGTTGCTTCCTACCCCATCTCTTGCCATCGTTCTTCATCATTATCATCAACATCCATGTGGATGTTGCACCCAACTCCTGGCCCACCAGTTTCTTTCCCTCACCTCCAAAGACTTAATTCCATGTCGGACCCCTATTCCCAAGGTCATATACTGCCACTGTCATTACCATTAACTGAACCACCTCCAAATCCCTGAATTCCATCATTTCATGCTCCAGCTTCACTGCTCAATTACCCTCATGACAACAATGAAGGAATATACTTTGACCTCATCGAGCCTTCCAATTCAGTCACTCTTCTGCTTTCTCACTATCATCAACTTCCCCTTCTTCAGCTTAGGTTCACTTTTATAATCACTCCTTTGCAAACATCCTTCAGCTTACTTGCTTCTCTCCCAGCCATCTCCCTGTTTTGTGTGTACAACTGAAGTTTGCTGAATGAAGTCTGCACAACTGCACAGATGGTTTTACTGGAATTACTCTCAAACAGGGACTTACTACTAGCCAGGAATTCTAGTCTCAGTAAACTTGCTTTCCTACTTTATAAATGATTTATTTCATAACTTCTTTCTCCGTAAATCTCTCTCCTCTGAACTGATGACTTTAATTCCGAATTAATTGAGGAAATATCCATATTCGTGCCGTCTTTGTTCCTTCTCTTTCAATGCCCCTCAAAGGCTTTACCTCGCCAGTGGTCTGGATCCCAGCGTCTCCGCCTCAAAGACTTTACTTGCTCTGTTATCACCTTCCTGGCCTGATACCTTTTTCCCTATCAGTCTGTTCCCTCAACACACAAACAGGTTCTATTATCTTCCCAACTTAAAAAAACCTACCCTTGACTGCACAATGCCCTGCAGCTCCTGCTACTTTTCACATCTAAACTTAAAGAGCTGTCAGGTTAGCCCAGACACTGCAAGCCCCCCTCCCACGGGCCTCTGTCTACTCAGACTGCTCACACTGAGGCAGCCAGCGAGCTCTCTGCTGTAGCTCCCGGAGGCACTGCCACTTCACCTGGTCTGGCTCTCAGCAGCATTCCATAAACTTCAGCGCTCCCTCCTTTTTGAAACTCTCCCTTCTCTTGGACTTCAGGACCTTGCATTGTGCCTCTTACCCTGTGCGCCTCTGTCGCCTCCAGGCTCAGGCCTGCGGCTTCTCTCCCCCTCAGTGTGCTGTTCCTAGGCTGTTCACACAGTCCCATGGCTCTAAAAACCATTTATAATCTCTGTGCTGACGACTTCCAAATTTAGATCTCCAGTTCCCGAGTCCCAGAGTAGCATATCCACTGCCTATGTGACATTTCCACAGAAGCTCAAATTTATTATGAGCAAAAGAGAACTCCTGATTTCTTTTTACTCTAAACTTGTTTCTCTCCTAGTTTTCCCCATTCAGTAAATCCAATATGTTGCTCCAGACAGAAAGTTGGGAGTAATCCTGTCTTCTCTTTCCCAGCAACCAGCCCAACACCAAACTGCATTCATCCATTTGACTCTGTCTCCATGGCAAACACTCCATGGCAAACCACCATCATCTAGTTCCTTAAGGCCAACCCTAGTCCACTCTCCCTCTTCCACACAGAAGCTGGAGCAATCTTCTAGAAACATAAGTCAGATTATGTCATGCTTCAACAGCTTTCCACTGCACTTGGAATAAAATGCAAACTATTTCGTATAATCTACAAGGCTTTGCATGCTCCGGCCCCATCTACGTCTCTAAATTCATCTAATGCCACTCTCTGCTTGGTTTACTATGCACTCAGTATATCAATCAGTCTTCTTTTGGTTCCTCGAACACACCAAATCTCTTTCCTCCTCAGGAATGTTCTTACTCTGTTTCTTTGCCTGGTTATCCTTCAGGTCTCAATTTAAATCTCACCTCTGTAGACAGACAGTTCTTTCCTGACTACTCAAGATTAAAGTAGTTTACCCCTCCCGATCCCATTATTCTCTATCAAGGAGGCCTGTCCCTTTCTTTCTTATAACATACCACTTTATAATTATTTTATTTTATTTTTTGAAGATTGGCCCTGAGCTAACATCTGTTGCCAATCTTCCTCTTTTTCTTTTTTTTCTCCCCAAAGCCCCAGTACATAGTTGTATATCCTGGATGTAGGTCATTCTAGTTCCTCCATGTGAGATGCCACCAGTGGCTTGATGAGCGGTGTGTAGGTCCACGCCAAGGATCCAAACCCATGAACCCTGGGCCATCAAAGGACAGCATGCGAACTTAACCACTCGGCCACAGGGCGGCCCCTTTAGTTATTTATTTATAAGTTTTTATACTTTTGAAAATTTTATGGTTTGATGCCAACCCCCATCCCACTGCACTGTAAGCTCTATGTCTTTTTAACACTGTATATTCAGCACCCAGCACAATGCCTTGGTGCGTATTAGGTACTTCATAAATAATAATGAATGAATATAATGCACTTCAGAGTTTCATTTATCTATATAAAATGACTTCACTTTTTTTTAATCACTTGAGGGATTAGCCTTCTAAAAACATCTAAAACACCTGGAATTTATTTTTAAAGTGTACAAATTCAGATTTTTCTGAAATATTCAAATGCTAGGTATGGTTAAAATTCAAATAATTTCTGTAATTTACTAAGGAGTTATACTTGAGAATTATTCAAAAAGTCTGTCTTGTTATAGACGACATACCTGCGGACCCCTTTTGGCGTCTCCCCAATTATGAAGGTGGTCTGGTCTGTACGGTAGACTCCTTTCTTCTTCTGGCTTACAGGGTGTGAAATGTAAAGGGGAAGTGAAATGCCTCCTTCACCTGGTTGTTGGCTTTTCTTTGTATGTGTCAATGTATCTGCCTTCATTTTTTCTTTAGATGTCTGTAAATAGGGATAGAAGCAAAAACTAAGTCTGAAAAAAATAGTCATTTTTGGTCAAATAAGGAGACTGTCTTACTTTTTCCAAATACTCTTTATAATCAAGTATATCATGTTCTCCAACTGATATCATTGTCATAAGATGTTAACCTAGATCTTTAAAAAGAAGATATTTGGAAGAAATTATATCTTTCTTGAAGATATAAAAGTAATGAAGTATAAAGCATAAAAGTATAAAGATATAAAAGTAATGGCAATATGTTTCTATTTTATCTATTATTTAAGATATATATGAAAGATATATCTTTCTTAAAGATATAATGAAAGTAATGGCAATATGATCTTTCTGTTATCAAGACTGTGGGTATACTCATACACATGCTGACATCCATTATCTTAAATAAGGATAAAAATTAATGATTATATAAATAAGGGCATAAAAATGAGATATTTGAAATTTTTAAATTCAGTAAGTTCTTTCACTCTTATTAAGCAGCCTTTCAGTTATTTAATTTTACATAAGTAGTCAGACTTTTAAAAAATAATCTTTATGTGATAATTAAATAAGAAACCATTTCCATAAATGCTACTTCAATCTCTCCTGGGCTGCAAGCATACTTAGTGATTCTAAGATGCTAATTACAGTTGGTTGAAATTATGGATGGAATCCTATTTATTTTACAGACTATAGGTTGCTTAATATAAATTGTTAAAAACAGTGGGTCAAGAAAAACAGTTTTTCAACTGTATGGTTCCAATGTACAGTGAATATGTGGAAAGTCCCCATCCCATCCCTAAAAGAGAAATACTGGATACAATTTCACAACAGCAGCAACAAAATTATATTTGAGCTCAAAAGTGAGAAAGGAAAACCTCTAAGTGCCAAAAACAAAGAAGTAACATAGTGGTGAGTGGGAGCTGCAGCTCAGCAGTCCCCAGGGATAGGGTCTTAAGTTACAGTGTGCAGGACCCCATGTTAGAGGGGAGACAGAAATGATTTAACTCCCAGAATTGAAAAAAAAAAAAACAAACGGGCTGGCTTGGTGGCATAGTGGTTAAGTTTGCACCCTGTACTTTGGCGGCCCGGGGTTCACAAGTTCAGATCCCAGCCTGGACCTACACACTGCTCATCAAGGTATGCCATGGCAGCATCCCACAAAACAGAGGAAGATGGGCATGGATGTCAGCTCAGAGACAATCTTCCTCAAACAAAAAGAGAGAGATTGGCAACAGATGTTAGCTCAGGGCCAATCTTCCTCACTAACAAAACAAAACAAAACAAAAAACACAGCAGAAATTAAAAGGATATCCAATTTGCAAATTAAAGCTAGGAAAGCCCAAGCTGGGGATACAGGATAGAAGCAGGCCACCTTCTCACTCAAGATAGAAAGAATCACTGGTGAATACGTGGAACGCCCAGCCTGTGCCACTTGGGGAATCCAATTTTGTAGCACCTGGGTGGTATGGAAAAATCTAAAACTAAAATCTGAAAACTAATGTGAAAAACCGGCCCAGAACCAGTGAAAACCATAGATCTCAATGAGAAGTGAATACAGAAACATACCATAGGAATACTTCCATAAATCCAGAGAAGGCTTGTGATTCCAAGGGGGAAAAAGGAGTTCAGGCAAAAGCTATAAAAAACATAGACAACCCACCACCGTGAAAGTGGGCAGATGCAACACACGTGAGAATCCGTATCTGCAGGATTATAGGTAACAAAAGAATCAGTGAGACTTTAAATCATTAGCATGTCCAGAAAGGTAAAGGAAGAAATAGAATCCATCGGTGAGAACTGGGTGCTAGCTAGGCAGATCTGAGAAAGAGACAAATTCAAACTTGAAAAGGAAACAGTTTTGAAACAAAAATAGTGATAGAAATAAACTCAAAATATGAGTTAAGCAGCAGACTATACCGCCCTACAATGATAGTTGATAAACTGGTAGAATAAAATTACTCAGAATGCAGTGCAGAGATTAAAAACAGAGAATGAGAGAAAGAAAATAAGAAAGGGAAATTAACAGACAGAAGACATATATAAATTTCTAAAGTACCAGAATGAGACAACAGAGAAAATGGTAGAGATAATACCAAAGAGATAATGGCAGAGAATTGAAGAAGGCATGAATCCTCAAACTGAAAAAGGAGAGAGAATCTCTAGTAGGAAAACTGAAAATAAATCTGTACCTTGTTATATCACAGATAAAGTGAATATCTTAGAAACTTCTAGAGAGAAAAGACAAGGTATCCCACAAAGAAATGATAATCAAACTGAAGGGAGACTTCCCATAGACACCACCACCACCTCCACCACCAGAAGATAACGAGAAATCTTCAAAATGCAGGGAGAAAAACTGTCAGCCGAGAATTCTATACCTAGTGAAACTATCATTTAAGAAATTTCCAAACATACAGACTACAAGAGTTTATCAGACACAGACCCTTGCTGATGAGATAACGATTTTTATTTTATAGGAGGTCAGCAGGATGGAAGTGGCACATACCACTAACTGTGGGTAGGAATGGCTTTTGTTCCACAAATATCTACTGAGCACCTATTTTGCTTCTACCGCCATGCCATGCAGTTGAGAATGAAGATATTTCCATACAAAAAGGTCCCTACCCTTAAGGGACTTAAAAGTGACAGGCCCAATTTTTGCTTTTTTAAGATGGCAAATTTAGTTTTTTTCTTTTTTTAATAAATCATTTATTTCTTTAACTTATATTCAGGTTCATTTTCTTGAAATAAACTGAACATAAGATAAAACATAAAGCATAACTATATATTTTTTAGTAGCAAATAATTTCTTTTTTTTTTTTTTAAAGATTTTTTATTTTTCCTTTTTCTCCCAAAGCCCCCGGTACATAGTTGTGTATTTTTAGTTGTGGGTCCTTCTAGTTGTGGCACATGGGACACCACCTCAACGTGGCCTCATGAGCGGTACCATGTCCGCGCCCAGGATTCGAACCGGTGAAACCCTGGGCTGCCGCAGTGGAGCGCATGAACTTAACCACTCGGCCACAGGCCCGGCCCCAGCAAATAATTTCTAATGAAAATAAACTGACTTCTTCAAAACATACTGTCACTTAGATGGACAAGCACAAAATGCCAGGTGGCTAGGTTGAACCAGGGCTTTGTATCAGTCAGTAATGTTAAAGGTATTTTCCTAAGACATCATTTCTTACATCCTAAAATATTATTAATAAAGAGAGGAAAATGCTGATCTTTAAAGATAAATTTGAAAGAGATTTGATGCATTAATTTTACATCATGAGAAAACAAGATGAATGTTAAAAGTTCCTAATAAAAAGGCTCATCATCTTGGATGATCCTCAAGAAACAGTTATCCATTATTGTAAGGAGAGACGGGAATGTTTACATGAGGTAAAGGGAGTAAACAGAAAGAGAGGAGCTGGGCCAGCCAAGAACACTCCCTCCCATATACTGCATTTCTGAGGCCATGGAGACATCATGCCAGGCAACAGCAATTTTCAATTATTTACATGATTACTCTGGGTCTTTCTGACACTGGCAGCATTACAAAGCTCACGTTTCATAAAGATACATTTTTCTTAAATCAGTTTTATAAATTCTTCAGGAAAATCCAGCTTTCCCAACCACAGATAGCAGACATATGGATCTTTAATTTTTGTGAAATATTCTACATTTAAAACCTGATTATTTTAGATAACAATAAAAAGGGAAAAGCATTCTTCTCTCACATGGGCTCAAGATCCTATCTTTTATTTAAAAAATCTATCTAGGTTCAGATTTCCATTTTAGTAGGGTACTTTAACATTTTACAGAAACAATGCTGTGAAACAAAGTTTTGTTTATTAATTAATTTAATAAACATTTTGGTGCTCTTCTTATAAAAGCTGGTTTTGCTACATCACAGCAAAACAGCATCCTTTACAATGGCTGATACCAAAAAAACAGCGCCATAGTGCAGCTGCAATTGTGGTGACAGTTGTAATTTATTATAGAGCAAAGTAAAAGGCCCGTGGCCAGGATGAAAAGATTCCAGATGATGTGAATTGCACTCAAACTCATTCATTACCACTTATTTCAAAGCTATGAAGTCAGATGACACTGAGGCAATGCCATGAAGTAGCAACAGTAACGAAGGCTCAGGTAACGGACAATTCAGTAAGATGAGCTGGATTAGGAATTTAAAAGAGAATACTGTCCCTCCTTAACATTAGGATAGAGGGTGAGGTTGCTTGCTCAAGAAAGCAAAATAAATCCACTCCTCTTTCCCCTAGAAAGTAGAAAGCCAACAACTGAAACACTGTCTGTATTTGACAGGAAATTTTGTGATCATGACATGAAGAAAGCAGTAATCTCAGTTTCTGCAAAAGTCCCTAACTGTTCCTAACTTTTTCTCTAAAAGTTTCTGCAAGATTATCCACCTCGATTTGCTTTGAAGAAGGACCTCTGCAGTCTGTGATTTTGATGACGTTTTTCTTCATCTTAAGATTCATGGTTATAATAAGAAGGAAGGAAGTATGAAGATAAGAACTTTGGATAGTATTTGTATAGTATAAATATTTCTGCTAATAAGTGTTTACAAAGCTCGACGCTGTCAGAGTATAATTTATAACTTATTGCCATGTTCATGATTATATTTCCATAGGTTATTGAGTAGTATTAGGTATTTCCACAATAGTTATTTGTATGAAAAAAATCAAACTCAACTTATGGAATCCATATTAAAAATAAAACTGAATAAGTGTAAGGAATGTAGTAATCATTTCTAAATAATGTAGACATCCAGTTAAAAACTCCACTTGATGACAAGATTCACTGAATGGAAATGGGCGCTTACTTAAGAAGCTGAACTTATCAGAAAATACTGAAGTAATAATTATAATTTATGACTAGTAATATACCTTCCTCCTTTGGACATAGGTATACTGTAAGGAGCAGTCAGTTCAGAATTGAAAAAGTAAGGGAAAAACTCTCTTTCTTCAGACCACAGTTAAATGGGTCTAAAAAGGTAGAAGGTGGGCTATGGCTGATTATGTAAGTCCTAATCTGACTTATATAATTAAAAATGTGCACACATGATATAGTATCTTTACAAAAGTAATTGTTATTAAAAATAAAATTCAGAATACAAAAACTTTCTTAATTCAACTAAAACATTAAGTATATATTATTTCTATAAATGGTAATTGTGCTAATATATTTGGCCAAAATAGTCCCCTCACCAGTCCACAACTGAATGCTTAACATGGAAAGGCTCACTTCAAAGGCTTCGTGAATACCTGCTTTAATTTTGATAAAGTTATAAAATCACTATTGATTCTTCTAACATATCTGTAAAATGTGTTTGAAAATATATCATAAAAATTACTATTTAAAAAGGTATAATGTATACATTCTGTAAATAAAAGCTATAATTTAAGTTGTAAAAGATACACATCAGGATCACAATAAGAGGGCACTTTTGTCAGGAAAAATTCCTCCTTCCAGAGGGGCCACAATGAACCCACGCTAGACCTAATCAACTGTACGTAACTCCGTGCAACTTCTTTCTTACTGTGAAGTTGTAGGTTTATGTTGGTTCTACCAGGAAAGCTCCTTATCTTTAGGCTAATAGCATGAAACATTCAAATGACCTTTGATAATACTCTTTTTCCTTTGAACCAAAAGTGCACTGTCTATATTTCAAGGCATCAGATCTAAGCCAAGTTGCATTATTTTAATTGAATCAATAGTTATTTTTTGAAAAGCCTAATTGAAAAAAGAAGATAAAGTATATATAGATTTTCAGCACGAAAGAGTAAGAAAAAATAAAACGGACTCTTTAAAAGTTTGTAGATAGCAATCTTTGATGTCAGTGTACTTAGAAAAGAAAAAGAGAATACTCCCCCTACTTCACAGCCGTATGATTACATTAGCATTTTTCTATTTTCACTGCTACATATGAAATCTATTTTTATATACTAGGAAACTTCACTGCAATAGTGCAGAGACTGTTTAAGGAAAAAAAAACCCTCTTCTTATTAATAGTCTTTGAAGTAAAAATTAATTTTGGAGATAAATTACTAAAGCACTGTAGAGGGCACCTGGGCAGGAATAGCAAGGAAATGAGACAAGTCTGATAGGGATCACTCTTTCCCAGACCCACCCACCTGTAACAAATGGGGCAAGAAGCATGACCGTCCAGGAGAGTGAGTCTCAAAAGCAGTCATGAACAGCCTCTAGCTCCCACTCTGGCAGAGAAATACTATCGTAATCTCTACCACCTTTCTAAACCTCCTTGGGGCTAATTCCTGGAGACACATCAGTGGTGGTGCAGATAACGCTGAGCCTTCTCCCCAGCTCCTGTGTACCTCCCGTGGCGCAGAGGGAGCTTGGAGGGGGACAGTGCCCAGTGAAGCGGAGCATCCTCATACGATGGGTAGCCTGTGCACAGCAGGCTATCAGGAATCAGTGAAGTCTTTTATTAAGGAACTTTGGAATGGACCTGTCTGCTGAGCTGGTTTCTGCGGAAAAGAGCTTACAGAGCAAACTTCACTAGAACAAAGAGCAGTACATATTGAACAGCCACATTCACTGGCTTTTCCCATAACAGTTGACCAGGCTTGATTAGTCACTGAGAACACTGGGAACAGGGAGGAGTTTTCAAAGGCATGGGAAGGTCCTGATGGCTCTGCCCCAGTGAGAAGCCCACGTGGAAGGATTAGTTAAAGTTTGGATTCTAAGATCCCCAGAGGATCTGCCTGTCACAGGAAAGCTCTGTGGTCAGCACCTTGTTCCTGAGCACAGCACAGAGCCTCATAAACCACTCTATGGTCACTGTCACATATGGGCACGCGCATGGGCACAGGCTCTCACATCGGCCTGATCACCCCAACTTTGCCATAAAGCCTAAAAAAATCAAGCGCTCTTTCATTTTTTTTTCTTCAGTAAACCTTAAATAGTGAAGTCTGAGAGGCAGCAATGCTTTTGTTTACACATCTGTTCAAACAAAAGATTAAAAAAGAAATCTCTGGGTAAGGGCCAAACCCTGTAAACACATAGAAAGTCATAAACTTGTTTGTCTTTGCAAAGCAGGGAACCAGGAGTACTATAAAACATACAGCACACGTAAATAAATTCATTAAAATGGCATCTGAAAGTCTAAAACGACAAAACTTTTAAGGATCTTTGCACAAGTGTGAAAAAGCTCCTATCCTCAAAGTAATAGTTCAAGATTTCTGTCTGGTGGCAGGAAACGTCACTGTAAATGCGGTTTCCAATACCCAACAAAAACCTAAGGCTAACCCCGCATTGTATTCACTCACCCTCTGTAGAAAAGCCAGCTGGTTAAAGGACCCACCACAAATATATACTAAAGTCAAATTTTCTGCCTATGTTTAAAAACGACATTCAAATCTGAAAAAACAAACAGATTCAAATCCAAAAACTTTTTTTGGGGGGGGCGGAGAGAGATTAAAGTTTGTAACTACGGTCTTACTTTCCTCCTGGAAGAAGTAATAGTTACAATCCAGCTATATAAATATTGATAGTACTTTGCTTTCTGAGTGAGCCACAAAAGGACAACCTTATACTAGCTGCCCTGAGCCTAGGTTCCGTTTTTATCCACAACAGTCCATCTCATGTCCAAGAAACCCATCTATCTAAAAGACAGAACAAATGACAGCCTTGGGAGAGCAGGCGAATATCGTGGGGCACACACTACAGATAGAAACGTATAAGCCCTATCTCCTGGAGATTCGTGAACCTGAAGGCACTGCCGTTCATCGCAACAGCAGTCAACCTACGGGAAAGGGCCAAAGCCTAATACCCTTAGTCCTCCATGGGCAGGGAGTAAATTCCCTTTAACATCTCCTACAGACAAAGGCTAGAGTAGGGTCAGGGGCCTTTTAGGGTAGCAGTCTGAGTACTGGACTCAGCACCATAGGCCCTGGGGTCTAGTCCTCTCTCGGCCACGTATTGTGTAAACTTAGGGAGGTTCTATATCTTTTTGAGCCTCATTCTCCTGGGGGATAATGACGAGGGATTTGGGGATGAGGATCTAGGGACAGAGAATTTGGAGCTAGGACTCCCAATAGTCTCTTCCACGTTTAAAATTCACAGTTCTACCAGTATTTACAGAATCTCCAGTAAGCGGTAATGAATGGGTCCTTAGCATCCTATAGCCCTGACCTCAATTTCAAATCATTGTATGTATCGAGTTTTATTTATATTCCTGTAAAGCACTCTCTAGAGACTACACAAAGGTCCTATACTAAATAATACCTGTTATGTGAAAAGATCACAGAAGGGCAGTGCTGATGGAAACAAACTAATTAAAGCAAGCCTTTCTTGGCAGGCGCTGCCCTGTCTGCCCTTCCAGGGGCTGGCACTTCCTGTGAGGGGCTTAGCTCCTCATGTCCCTCCTCCGCGGCCTCTAGCTGGCAGAAGCGTAGGCAACTAAGCGTAGGCTGATTTGGTTACAAGGCCCCCAATGGCTCTCCAGTGTCTAGGGGAGAACATTTCAAGCACCATGCCACAAATGACACTGATACATTGCAACTATCTGTGAGGTTTAATGCAGATTATTACATGTAATAAAGTAGTGAAATCCATGAATGACTCACTTTTTTAGTCAATTAGAGTGGATTCCCTACACCCTCATCATTTTCACTCTCCCCCATTCTGATACGCTTTCTCGAGTCCCGGAGGAGAGGAAGCAAAGCTTCTGCACAGAGAAAGGCCAAGTGGAAGCATGTCCCACTAGAACCGAGTTTAACGACCAGGTGACTCTCTTCATGTGGTCTAAGCATTCTGAAGCTAACTGCTCTTAGGACTCTTTTACCCTTTAAAAATTATTGAGAACCCTGAAGATCTTTTGTTTATATGGGTTATGTCTACTGAAAACTTAAAATATTAATTCATTAAAAATGACAATAAGCCAAGTACATTTAATCTAAATAACCTTTTTTAATAAAAAAGTTTACATTATCCAATGCAAACAAAAAATTAGCAAGAAGAATCGCTATGTTTTACATTTTTGCAAATATCTTTAATATCTCGCTTAAGACAGACAGCTAGATTCTCGTATCTGCTTCTGCATTCAATCTGTTGCAACAATGTTGTTTTGGTTGGAGAGTATGAAGAAAATTAGCCTCAGCCTCATACAGATTTGTAGCAAGAAAAGCGAAGAATATTTTAATAGCCTTTTCACATAATTGTAGATATTCTTTTTTGATACTGTATCAAAACTCAAGATTAATTTCATGTAAGATCTGAAACCATATCAGTAAATTTTTTATATTGTTAAAATTAAAATTCATTGGTATATCCAGAACTTTGGCTGACTTTTTCCCCCATTTACAATTTTATAATATCATTCACTGGTCATTTGGAAAATACTGATTAACTGAGTTATGCAGATCTTCAAAATGCTGACACATTCAATTACACATTGGAAAATCATATTTGTTGTTATCACTACCCATTGCCT
The DNA here is from genome assembly GCF_021613505.1 of Equus quagga. Taxonomy (NCBI): domain Eukaryota; kingdom Metazoa; phylum Chordata; class Mammalia; order Perissodactyla; family Equidae; genus Equus; species Equus quagga. The sequence continues at coordinate 84,144,654 of NC_060272.1, forward strand.
CAGAAAGATCTCAAGGTTTGGGAAGGTATCATGGTCATCGTGGCAGATACAAGGTTTTCAGTATTTTAATTTTCACTTTAGAGCTTGAATTTTATCACTGGCAACAAGTTCTGTTTGTTGTTTTCCTTGAAGAGACATACTCACTAGTTCATTTTTAAGAAAGTATTTACCAAATATACAAGCCTTAATAACCATAGTTTGTCTGTCAGTCATCCTTTCAAGTACAAATGGTGTTCCATAAAAAAAGTGGCTAGTTCAGTTTGTATGTCAAGTGCTTATGTGTACTTTCTATTTCATCAAACAAAATATAAAAAAGATGAGTACTAAAGGGTTGAGATTTAATAAAATTACTAATTTCTACTGTTTCATCAAGGATATTCATAAGATAAACTAGTTTTCTTTTCCTGCAAGTATGTGATAGTGAAGAATCCAGTGACTGCTTGTACAATTTAGGGCCAGTAATTGATTCATGCTCAACTGCCAGGTGTTTTCCCACAATTGCTTTTGCACAATTTGTGCAAATGTCAACAAGTGAAAAGAGCACTTGGTATTATTTTGAAAATAGTTCTGACCTTCTAACCTCTGAAGGAGTCTCAGATATCTTAGGACTCCATGGACTGCATTTTAAGAACTGCTGCTCTACAATAAACTGGCACGCTTTCAGTCAGCATATCCTTGAAACGTCTATGCCGAAAAATCTGCCCAGGATGATCAAGAGTGGATTTTGGTTTCACCCAGCTTTATGTCCACGCATATGAAAGGGTCTCTCTTTACTGAGTGAAAACAGAATAGGTCTTCTGCCCAGAGTAATGATCACATCTACCTGCTCCAGCCCTGGCTCTTAGCCTTTTTAAACCACAGAATGGTTAGATATTCTGTATGTGTTGAAAGTTACTTGTCAAAAGTATAAACGCCAGCATTTCAGTCTGTTCAAATCAGTTTAACATTTATTGATTACTTCTCTAAGTGCAACGCCTTTCATGATCTGTTCGCAACCCTCTATGGAGCTTTACTTTCCCTGTTGTCCAACATAAGTCAGCCTGGTTAGGCCAGTCTTCTCACTACTGCCAAACACATCATGGTATTCACTCTGGTGCACCAAATTTCCTTAACCTTGCCTTCTGCCCAACATAGTCCTACCCATTCTTGAAGGTCCAGCTTCACAAAGCTTTCCTTGAGTATTTTTCTTGCATTGCTATTTCAATTTCTCATTTAATAGCTTTATTACATAAATGGAGTCTATCTTGATTAACATTTTATCATAGACAGCATTCCAAACCAATTAGCAACAATGCTGCACGTAGGCCAAAGATCCGAGTTTCACCTCCAAAGGAATACGTCAAAATTGCGGGGCTCTCTGAACAGGCAGGGCCCCTGTACTGTCAGAAACTATTTGATTGTTTAAATCTTACCTATAAACTGGAACACAGATGCCCCTAATCCAGAGAGCAGCCATATATACGGTTTTGTACTGAGTCCTGAGTAATGTACCCTACAGGCTCTCAGTAAACAGATGCCAGATGAATACAAACTGACACAAATATAACACACCTAAGAAAAATTAATTTCTGGAAAACATTTACCAAATAATTTTTATGAACAAAGTGAAAAGTTCTTCCTCTTAAGGTATTCACTATTTCACCTGGCAACAGTGACAGGAGAGCCTAAAAACTGAATAAGGCAGCAGGACGGGGCTTCCACTTCCACTGTGAAGCAGTTAACGCTAGTCATGAAAATCGTTTATAGATTAATTGAAATTTGATTCAGATAGTAACTTAGCTATAAGATGACTGACACCTTTAAAATAAAACCTCAACTTACCAACATCTTGCTGTAAAAGCTGTGACTCTGGTTATGCTAAAAGGAATATTATCTTCATCAGGAAATTTGTGAAAATACCACAAATTCCATATTGAATCAAGGACCACAGTTCAGACATATTTATCCTGCCTAAAGCCAATCCACCACACAAAAATTCACACTTATACTAAGAAATTAGAGTAATTCTTCACATTTTTATTTATAGACTGTCTCTGAGAAGGCTTTATTTAGTATCTACTGGAAATTCAATTAAAATCAGTAAGCTCTAATTGCATATCTATGTACCAGGAAGTGTTCTAGGTCCTGGGAATAAAAGACAGAACGAGATGCCGTTCCTAATGCAAAGGAGTTGCACAGTCTCATCAGGGAGATGGAGTCAGACGTTGATGGCCTACCAACAGCCACTGCCTCCCTCTTTGTCGTCTGAACAAAACTGGAGTTCTCTTAGAAATGTGCTCAGGGAAGGTGGGTTGCTCTCTCAGTTGAGAGAGATAAAGTAGTAAAGTAGATAAAGATAAAGTACTTTATCTTGAGATAAAGTAGTCATCCTGCAACATGAGGCAAAAGGCCCAGGGACTAAAAGTTAACTTACTAAGGATAGCGGGGCAGAAATGGACAGAGCCTGAATCCTTATGATGTCCTTGGGCTGTGGCACCAACCCTGGAAATACCTCCCTCCAGACTACCTTTATGTGAATTAGTTCAATGGCCTATTGTATAGGCCACTTTTAAATGGTTATTCTACTCTTTGCAGCTGATAGCATCCTGTAGACATATATACAGTATCACACAATATAATGTGATAAGTGCTATAGCAGACACACACAAATAAGTAAAAATAAAGATGAGGAAGACATTTACACTGTTTTGGAGAAGCCTTAGGGGAAAGCTGTCATGAATGATATAGGGGGTAGGAGTTCAATAGGCAGACACAGGTGAAATGGAATTTTAAACAAAAGAACCACAGGAGCAAAAGCATGCCAGGGTAAAAGTTTGCGGTACGCTTAGGGCTACATCACAAGGTGAAGGCTGACTAGGAAGAGCCCGTTCATCTTTATATCCCAGTGGCATCTAGTTAGTGCCCATAATCCTGAATAAGTGTCTCGGAATGAGACTGCAAAAGCAGGCTATGGCCAAAGTAAGATAGATCTTGTGTGCCATGGAAAAGAAACACAATAAGACATTTCACAGAACTTTGGAAGACAGAAAATTACGCCCCAAGTGACTGTTCAAATTTATTATTGCTAGATGAGGAAAGCTCAGAAAGTCATGTATGGGTAGGGATATCTTTCTGATACCATACCATTCTCCATGTTCTCCCTTCTTGAGTGGGTTTCTTATACCAGCACACTATGGCTAACAGATGACAAATTATGAGTGCAGATGAGGAATACCAGCATTTATGCTGCTCTAAAATGACTAATATCTTTACATTATCTGCCAGTATACCCACTTGAACATTAACTCATGGAGCGAGGAGTTGAGAAGACTTTACTTGAAGTGCAAATGGTTGTGGGGATCTGCCTTACGTAGTACTTTTGTGCAGGAATTACCAACAACCAACATTTTCTGAATTCCCACTCTGTGCTGCCTGTTACTTTGTGGTAGTGTTTCTGGAAGCATACGCCATGGTCCTAATCCTTACGCAGCTTGTAACAAACATGAAGAGAGAGCAAATACACATGAGGTAAGTAACAATAAGGTGATGTCTGCCACGTCTACAGTGATGACTGGCACAGAGAATGAGTGTGAAAGGACCTTGGAATAGAGTGATCTCTGAAGACTGAGGCTTTATGGAGGAGATGGAACTTGAAATGGGTCCACCTGGAGTGAAGGATCAGACGGGAGATGATATGGTTGGAGGTGTAGACTGAGTAAATTTATCGAAGCCCATGAGTGCCAGGCAGACCTGAGAACACTTCTCATTCAGATAGGGAGGGACTGTTTCCCCTGGCTGATTGAATATATTCAGTGGTGGCTCTGAACAATGTCAAGTCATCTCCAGAGGATTTCCAGGAAAACTATGAAAGTTCTGCATGGAAAAGATAGCTTGAACTCTGAAAAATTCTCAGAACGTAGTGATGGGGTTCATTGTACCCTGAAAACCCAAATGTATTCAAAAAGTATCAGTTACATGAAGACACCATTATAAGTGTCTGGAGTTATCAAAAGTGAATCAGAGATATGTGCTGCTATTTCAAAGTCCAGAGTTTATTAGAAAAGAAGAAAAAGAAGTGTACATACATAACTAGAATAAAAATTTGGAAGTCATCCTTTAGACTGAGGCCGTGTCAAGTACTCTTGGGTGAAGCAGACAGAGTGTAAGAGGAAGGACAGCTTCCTTCCAGCTCAGGGAGGAACCGGCTGGAGCTCTGTGGAAAAGATGTCACATCTGAGGAGGGTCCTGCAGGGCAGAGAGGTCTGGAGACTTGGGGGATAGAACAGTAAGGCTGAAAGTTATTCCTGGTAGAGAAAAACCATAAATAAAGAGAAAAAAGTAAAAAATCATGCCTTCTCAGAAGATCCTTGGCAGAGTAGATATTGCCAACAGTCTTGCTGTATTTCTTGGGTCTGGACAGAGTTTTAACTGTGTAAAAAATATTTTTTAAAGGGAAGGATGTATTCAGTCCACCTGAATTTTTTGTTTAACTGCTAAAGTGAAGGTAATTCTTCACAGGCAAGTTATCTTGGAAAATTAGACTGATTTGTCATACTGTAAAAATAAAATGGAGCATATAAAAAAAAAGTAAAACCTCCAAAACAAAGCAGAAACCAAAAGAAGAGAGAAAAAGCACAAGAGAAGGCAGAAGGATTAAAACTACAGGGATTTAAGCTGACTGCCACTGTTGAGCCTAAGAGAAGCCACTTACCCTCTCATTTTTAAAAATCAGTAAAATAAGATGTTTGCATTAGTCTCCAAGAATCCTTCAAACTCTAAAATACTATGATTTCCAAACCCTATAATTTTGCTTTATCTGTCCTATAAAAATTCACAGTTCATATGTGCAGAGGCAGGATTCTCAGATGACAGGGCAATAGGTGTTTCCATAAAGCGGCCATGTCCAATTGATACCATGGTTTTCACAGAGGGATAAAATATAATTTGAAAAGGGCTGTTAAGTGCTTAACATTCTTTGAGTCACTAGGTGGAGTCAATCAGAGTTCAATGAGGCCTTATCTCTAAGCTTTTATATTGTTACATGGAAGGCATTATTGAAGAAATAGTATTTTTTTTAACTATTTAGAATCTTCCAACTATTCTAAACAGAGATATTATTCAAAGAAGCCATATCTATCTTCTATGCAATTGGAACAATAACTAGCTAGCAGAAAAATTAGAATAAAACTACTTCTTAATATGCAAAGATTATTTTTGTCAGTCCAGTCCATTGTGAAATTAGTTTATAATTACTTTCAAATACAATTTTTTTCTATACTATTCTTCATGACAAATCAGCTATAGTTCAGGGCAGGTCTATAAAATTAGAGGACTGGACTCGATATCTTTAATGATATTCTAAAATATTCTGTTATTGGTACTATTAACAACAAAAATAATAACAGGTCAGTGTAGAGAATAAAAGAGGGAATTTCATTCATTACCCCTACTGATAAGCAACGATCGCAATTACAATCATAAAAATTTATATTATAGTTTGAGTCATTTTAAGGCCTTTCTTGCAAGGAGCTGAATGTATTTTGTACACATCAGCTCATTAGTCACATTACTCCATTAATCCTGGTACCAGCACTGTGAGGAAGGATGCCACAGCTTCTCGTGGCCTCCAGCTAGGAGGGGAATAGTTATATACGTTTGTAGTTGACACCAGATTCTCCTTACTCTGACTAGGTGACAAGTGTTCTTTGCAAATGACATAGTATCTGAATCAGTCATAGTTCCACGGATAGAAGCACAAAAGCCTTTTTCACGACAACGCTAGTCACATAATTTCATACACATGCACGCACAATTTCAAAATCTTGATCTTTACGAAAATTACTTGAAAGAATAACTTTCTGATACAAACACCATAAAATTAACAATGAGCATAGAAAGAAAAATGGTAAGACCATGAAAAATCCCACCCAGTAAGAGTTAATTCCATTACATACTGAAGCCATAAACCTTACCTACTGGACTACTTCACAAACCAGTCATTTGTGAACAATTCCTTTAAACCATTATGCCAGTCACTCTCCTAAAAAATAGGATAATGGAATGCTATATCTCCCCAAAGTCTGCTTATTGTAAACAGTCCATCCTTCCTTGCTCACTCCAAAAGCTGTATAAACACACTGCAATCAAATCCCCCATAGCTCATAGAAATCCTCTCTTTAAGGAATCTACAAAATGCCAATCTAATACAAATACAAGAAAGAGAAGTTCTTACTAACACAACATTGTGTATTTACAGTATTCTGACTGGTGCTTAAACCTGCACTGTTATATAAAAGGCACTCTCCCCCGGCCCCCCGCCCCAGGCTGACAGCCTGCTTAGTTCTCTCATTTACACCACACTGCAATAACATAAAGAAGGGTTTACTATTAATCCAGGTTTTACTACAAAGCGACCCGTTATTTCTCTGTCAAACACTGGCAAGAGTGCCAAGTGTCTGTCATCCAATTCAGGGGATTAAGTTTTCTTTTACAGTCTGATACTTGTACCAATTTATAAAAATACAGATATAGTTTCTTAGCGTTGGTCACAGTCTATATTTTGGCCTGGAGTCAGGCAGCAGGGTCGGCTATGACAGCTGGCAGGAAACTGAGGGGACAACACATCCTCTCCCTTTCAGTCACCATGCCTCAGTTGCCATAGTGATTAATCCTTAATTGAATGCTGTCTTTGTACATTTCTTTTCAGAAAACTTAAAGTAAACTTCAGCTGAAAACATGCAGTTGATTGAAAAAATGAGGTACCACATCACAAACAGGTATAGCAAAGTTTTCTGACATACTTCCACACATTAAAGGAGCAAATTAACTCTAATAAAGGTATTATCAGTTCCTTCAAAGGCTCAAAGCATTTCTTTTTGGTCTGAGCTTAAAACTAAATCACATGGGCTTTCCCCCTTTTATCAGACATCTCATCTTTTAAAACAGGCTGTCTTCAGAAGTAGTTCTAAAATATCCAAGTACAATTTAAGACCAAGTGAGTTCTTATTTCATATAGTTTGTACTACTAAATAACAAAGGTATAATTAGAAATTTATTTTAGGAGAGAGAAGTTTTAATTCAAGGCATTTATAAAGTACGTTCTATAAATAGAAATTAATTTACAAAAGTATAAACTGCAAGAAACCAAATGAAACATGGAAACGATAGTCTATTTGAGGCCTTTTCTTAACATATAGTCGAAACTGAAAAGCAGGTTCCGAGCTTTTGCCATGTTGGTTATCCATAACTACATCAGAAGGACTGAGAAACTCTGAAGGACCACAGACCTTTAGCTAGGATTACGGTGGACACTGCTTTTCTCTTACAAGTTTCCTAGTTAGCATAGTCCTTTGCAACTGAGTTAAAGGCTCACTGAGACTCAACGGTATTATTCCTTGGAAGTGAAATACTTGCATATTGTGGTCATTGCTAATCGTGTATTGCTTTCATACAAATAAATAGGATTTGTTTTGTTTTCTTAGGAAGTGAGGCAACTCATTCGCATCTGGCTGCAGACACACACAGACCACACGCACGCATGCACACGTACACTCACACACACAAACACACAAAATCCTTTCAAACACAAATAAAAGTCTCTAACAAAACTTTGGTGACAGACACGTAGCACTGAGAAGAATTCTCAGTAATCAAAGAGACTCTGGATGCGAGCTCCAGATGAAAGACACTGTACTGTAGTGGGAGGTCTGGGGATCTCTGGAGACTCCAGAAGCAAGAAGTTGGCAGACATTTTCTAAAACTACGGCTTAGTCTCTTTTGCCTTCATCTCACTTCATTTCCCTTTGCCTTAGTTTATTCTTTTTTCTTCCCATAACTGTTTTTAAATTTTTTCAAAACTGCAAATTCAGTACTGTCACCCAACCCCCCACTACAAGCTGCAAAATCTCTCAGTGAGTAACATACATATCTCTAACCAAAAATGATGGTATGTTTCAATAATTTACTCATTAAAAGTGTTGAAATAATATTGACCAGATACGATGAAATCAGTGACTGTGAACATTTTTTTTCTTAGAAATTCAGTGAGATGGCTTTGAAATATCAATCTCTCATCTATGTGAAATAATAATATTTTAAAAAGTCTCTTCAGAAATCCTTAATTTAACCATCTTTACAAATAGTTTTAGTAAAGAGCAAAAGGATACATCACCATTCCATCTCCCTGACATTACTGAGGTAGTATTTAGTTTCTAGAAGGATTAGAATAAGGGGAACCAAGACCGTTATGTATGGAGATAATGCAAAAGGACTGGTCTGAGGGCAGACTGACGTCTCGCTCATCTGTCTGTCCGTCAGCAGCTATGGCGATACCTTGAATTAGAAGCAGTCACTGCAATTGATGAATCTAAGGAGGAAATAAGTCTATCAGCTTTAAAGAGAAAAGTTACTAGTAACTTCAATTCTAATACAGAATATGCAATACAGAAATATATTAATATAAACCATAAAGTCCTGAGTGGCTTTCTCTTTTCATAAGCAAAAACTTAAGAGTCACATATAAAATTCTGAAAAATATTCTACCATGAACATTCTTTTCTTTGTTAAAGGAGTCCAAAGCCCCAGATCCACTAGTACCGCCCATTCTTTTACTTATGGTTAAATGCGGTTGCACACAACTGTTGAGGATTAGCTGTCCTTGTTGATCCCCACCTTCCAGGGGCGTGAAAGGCCTGTCATTAGTGTTATCCAGTGGTAGTAATAACAATACTTATCATTCATTGAATGTTTACTTTGTGTCAGGTACCGTTCAGAGCATTTTACAGGTATGGTCTCATTTAGTCTTCACAACAACCTTTTGCAGTAAGAAGTATAATTATTTGTATTTTAAACGCAAGAAAAATGAGGCAGAGAGAAGCTAAGTAACTTTCTCATGGTCACACAGGAAGCATGAGGTAGAGCTAGAATTCAAACTCTCACTTCTGAGTAGAGTCCATGACTTAGGCTAGTCGTAACCATCAAGATTCCTTCTGCCTCTGGAAGATGACAGAGTTCAGCAAATTGAAGATGAGACTCGTTACATGAGTTCTTTTGTTTATTAATTTCTAATTAAAATAAAAGGAGGAAAGCATGAAGTATGTCTCAGGGGTTGTAGTTTTATGTCAAAAATACAACAGTTTTAGACGGTGAAAAACTAAGAACATTATAAATATGTATGATGATTATCTATTTTGAAAATTCTGATTTTCACATAACAAGGAAGACCTTTCTTTTTTAATGGTAAGCTTATAATACTGTCTCCAAGTGATTTTTGTATGTAGATAACACTACAGCTTTCAAGACTAAAAGTACAACTATACGATTACAGCTATATGACTTAACAGCTATATGACCTACAGCTATAGGACCTACAGCTATATGATTATAGCAATATCACTTACAGGTATATGACTCACAGCTATATGACTTACAGCTATATGATTACAGCTATATGACTTACAGCTGTATGACTAC
>NC_060272.1:84154113-84209825 GCF_021613505.1 Equus quagga
TATGATTACAGCTATATGACTTACAGCTGTATGACTACAGCTATATGATTACAGCTATATGATTACAGCTATATGACTACAGCTATATGATTACAGCTATATGACTTACAGCTATGTGTTACCCTGGTGCATTAAATGGTATAGGTCAACTCGGAGGGATTGAGTCTTCCTCTGCTGTAATTTTACTGTATGACATAGTACTTAGAGAAGTCAGCCACCGAGACGAGCAGGCTTATACGGACCATCCTTGGCTAGTCAACATTAGTGGCATGGGATTGGACCTCCTGCTTAGTGGCTTTAAGACTTCCCTGAATATTTTACACCCATCAGGGTTTGGTCATTAAACAACAAATTTCTTCATATATCCTGAAAAAGGTCTACTGAGTTGGTCCATGTGTGGTGGGGGAGCTATATGGCCTCAAAGTGCAGATTAGAAACCCAGGGAGTGGATATTCCAATTTGTTTCCTGGTAAAAAATGTCTCTTACTCTGAAAACCACTGTGAAGAGACAAGGTTTCTGATGAGATTGTGCTGTCCACCTCAAGGATGTTGGGGCTGGGGGCTGGCCCAGTGGCGTACTACTTAAGTTCACACGCTCTGCTTTGGTGGCCTGGGGTTTGCAGGTTTGCATCCCAGGTGTGGACATACACATTGCCCATCAAGCCATGCTGAGGCGGTGTCCCACAAACGAAAGAGAGGGAAGACGGGCACAGACATTAGCTCAGCAAAAATATTCCTCAAGCAAAAAGAGGAAGATTGGCAATACATGTTAACTCAGAGCCAATCTTCCTCATACACACAAAAAAAGGATTTTGTGGCTGGAAAAGGTTGAAAACTACTGGTATTGCTAATATAAGGATAAAGGAACTCCCCTGTCCCCAGCCCCCACCAATTAAAGGCAAAGTATATTTCTAGCATTTTGATTTTTACAACTTCCCTTAAGAAGGTTCTGAAGGGACTTCATTGCTTCTATATCTAGGGGTTGCTTCTCAGGTACATTTTGGGAGAAATTATATAGATATAAATTTCTTCTCTGAGAAATATTTAAATAAGCTAACAACCAATATCATTAAATTATTTCATTAACATCTACCACAGGAGTTTGCCAAATTATCTGACCTTTTCACATTAAAATTTGTTTGTCTGGAAAAGGGCATGGTTAAACAAAAAAGAGCATGGCTTTAAAAAAAGCCCAATATAAAAATTTAGCTGCCTGTTTAAAAGATCCTGAGGGGCCGGCCCGGTAGCGCAGCAGTTAAGTTTGCAGCTCTGCTTCGGAGGCCCGGGGTTTGCTGGTTCAGATCCCAGACACGGGCACAGCACTTCTTGGCACACCATGCTGTGGCAGGCATCCCACATATAAAGTAGAGGAAGATGGGCACAGATGTGAGCTCAGGGCCAGTCTTTCTCAGCAAAAAGAGGAGGATTGGCAGCAGATGTTAGCTCAGGGCTAATCTTCCTCAAAAAAAAAGAAAAATTAAAAAAAAAAGATTCTGAAATGCTTTTCATTCTAATACAGCAAATTTTTGGCAAAGCCAGCATATTTCTGCTTACGTTTTTCAGAGAGCTACTACAAGGTAGTCAAACTGTAGAAATGCCGTCTACAGTGTTGGTTGAGATGTGGTATATTCCTAGATCAAATGGGAATATCAAAACCCAGCATCCTCGGGCCCTGGAAGAACACCTCTGTGGGCTGTACTCTGGCATGGGGCCTTTGCACTAAACTGCAACATGCTAAAAGCACAGTGTTTCAAAGTCCATCATTACGCCGCCTCTAAGGATATTCTAAGACAAGTGACTGTTCCCCAGATCATTGAGTGGTCCCCACTGAAAACCCCAGGTGACAAATTTCCTTCAAACTCAGTGCTAGGGAAGACTCCCCTCTTCCCTAGAAGAGCTGGTATTTTTCCCTTAGGAACCACCACTTAGCTCTGTGTTTCTTGTCAGGGGTTACGGCATTTGGGTAGAACAATTCTTGGCATGTGGACGTGCCTCCCCTGGACAGCCATTTAGCAGTCCTGGCCTCCAGACCTTAATGCAGTCGGGCACTGGGGCATTGCGACCACCCAACTGCCCACATGTTTCCAAACGCACTAGATGAGAAGACACGAAATAAATTATTTATTTCCTTTGTTTTGTCTACCAGGAAACTCACTGAAATTTGTCATTTTAAAAAAATATGTGGGTAAGAACACTATGTGTTTTACATCTGCATTCTAACTTTCTGCCAGTCTTGAACTTCCAGTTTAATTTATATTTTCCATGGGCCTCAACTGCATTTTGTATTCTGATTTTACTGTTAAGAAGTCCAAATCCTTTGTTGAATCAGACGAGGTACAAGTAAATAAAGACAGCTTGACAGTTCAGAAGCATTTCCCCCCTTCATTCTTAAAAGTAGTACTAACTTGAAATAAAGTATCATTGTTGCATACAGTACACATTTTTTTCTTTCTTTTTTTTGAATAAGATTAGCTCTGAACTAACATCTGCTGCCAATCTTCCTCTTTTTTTGCTGAGGAAAATTGTCCCTGAGCTAACATCTGTGCCCACCTTCCTCTATTTCATATGTGGGACACCTGCCACAGCATGGCTTGATGAGCGGTGTGTAGGTCCACGCTTGGGATCTGGGCTGGGGGACCCCGGGCGGAAGCACAGTGAGCGAATTTAACTGCTACGCCACCAGCTGGCCCCTACCGTACACATTTTTAACTCCTATACATAAGGGGTCGAAAAACTACTCCACAGACACCTAGCTCTTAGGAATTAATAAAGAGTAATAAGACAAAGACAAGGAAATATTTTTTAAAACTTTTGATGAAAGAGACTATGTACAAATAACACATTTATTTATAAATTTAAATTTAAATAAATATAAATTTATTTATATAACAAAGCTTTATTTCTAGATAACAGCAATTTCAAATGAGAATAGCCCTTAGGAATTATTTATTATTTTTAACACTATAAAAACTCTTTTGCTAAAAATATAAATTCTATTTATAAGGCTAGTTTTTGTGTGTGTCTTCATTTTAGATGACAAATTTTGGAGGAAATCTAATCATGCACTGTGTTTTTTTCCATATGAGCACAAGTGATTTTGGTTTTGATTTAACTGCATGTTTCCCTCAGATTCATCATTTTTGGCAATCTTTATCGATGGAAAGTATTAAGCAACTCAGCATTATTAGGCATTTTGTATAGGTTTGTCTTTTAATATAAAACATCTTTGGGGACTATAGTGCCCCAAATGGTGTTGTTTTCATACTTATTTGTATGTCACCTATAGTCTTAGGAGGTACTTTTGAGGGAGTATTTAGAGAAGATCCTGTTAACTTCTGTGAAACGAGATAAAAACCAAAGATGACATTACCCTATGTCCTTCTTACCTTAGAAGTGCAAACAGCTATGTTAGCGGGAAGCTGGGAAAACTGCTTCAATTCAAATACGTCACGCGCTGCCCATCGGCTCATGTGGTTTTCAGCTCTGCTTGATCCGATCACATTCTGGTTCGAGTGAATGTAAGCCACCTCCCGAACACCATCTAGGAAGTAATTGATGTTTAGTAAGTGATGTCTCATTATGAAGCAATATGGTTCCACATATTCTTTAAAAATTATCAGCAATGCACTACAAAACAGATTATGCTTGTTTTATTTTTAATCTTTAAGAAAAATATTGTTTGTACGTTAACATCACACTATTATTTTTTAAAAACACTGAAAAGAGAAAGAGTTGAAATATATTGGTCTAGGTTAACTTGGAAATGACTTTTCCCTCTCATCACTATGAGAACTTCTGAGATTAGGTAACAATGTTTAGATTTAAACCTGAAAAGAGGGTTTTGGCGAAGAGAAAAGTCATGGTGGAGGGTTGTCTGTGTGTATTTGTTGTCTCTGTTGACTTAGAAAAATTGTTTATGAATCTGAAGAACAGCGCTCGCCTCCGCTGCCCACAGTGATGGGGCGGGAGTGGGGCTGGGGACCAGGGAGTTTCATTTGGTTGGCTTTGATCAGTTTTACTGTTGCTGTTTTGTCGTTTTTGTCATATGCCCAGAGAATGTCAAGACTGGGAGCTTTTTAGGAAATGAAAAAATTTAACTTACAGCTTTTATCTGAAAGAAGTTTAAAAAATGGCTACATTTTTTTATTGCTTTGCCTCTAGGCACCTAAAATTTACTTTTAAATTGTGGTCATCAAAGAGAAGGCTAGAACTGAGGTCTGCAGCAGCTCCCTCCAACAGCTCTGGCCAGAGCCTCAATCACCACCTTCAGCACGTGTGTGTTTCAGCCCTGGACCTCTCTCAACCAGAAGTGCCAATCACCTGAAAACAACCTGCTGTTAAACAACAAGACTAAAAGAGCAACTAAGATGATACTCTTCTTACATTTCCAAACATTAGGTAGTATATACGGCAACAGATTAAAACCATCAAAAGCATGGTTCTGGTAGAAAATTTACTCAGATTTTTCTTAATTTTGATGACATATTTTATGCATTATTCAAAGTAGCATTAGTTCCACACTAACTATTGACATATTTTATGCAGTAAAAAAACCCCCACAAAAAGTGAAAAAACTCAGCCGATTATTTAAAAAATAGTTTATGCAATAATTCCTCAAACCTAAAACCTAACTGTAGGGCACAAATCAAAGGATAGTCCAGTACTTAGTTACAACAGCCATCAAAACACACACCACAATCATCTTCTGAAGGAGACTACTAATAACCACAAAAGAAAGCTTTATTTGTAAATAAGTGAACACAATGATTAAGGTTTCTACATCAAAATATTTTCGCTTATATATCAGCTTCTTTCACATAGTTCTTTGAGTCCAACACTCTTGGAAGCAATGCTAAGTCTTAACATCACTTAACACATTCTCAGCAGATGGTAGCGGCAGGGGAAGTAGTTTTCCAATCTCTCTGAATCCCTACTTGAGACAGACAGCAAAACTATAGCCATGACAACTCTTACAACAAAATTAGATGATGAGATACCCCCATGAGCCCCAAAATACAAGCATGTGGGGACAAGCCACCAACAGCTACAAAGGGTCTGTGTGAAGGAAGAAGGAAGCAACAGGGTGGCATCCGATGGCTCTGAGAACAGGAAACCCAGAATAGACAACAGGTATTTACTGGAAAGCACAATGGGCCACCTAGAGAACAGCAGCTGAATCTGGGAAGGTTTTCTGCTCTCCAACACTGACTAGGTGCAAGGGGCGCAGGGGAGAAGGCCTGAAGGGGCTAGCACGGGCTAGCCCTTAAGAACTCCCCAAATGGACCCACCAGAGCTCCTGCCCAGGTCAGGGCCATGCAGTGAGGAAAAGCTCCTGGGAGGTCAAAATGAGCAGGATAGGAAGAACAGGGACAAGGGGAAGAGAAGGTCTAGAGCAAAGATGGGAGAGAATTCCACCACGGTTTTGAACAATACACAGAATACCAGATAGGGATCTCTGAGACATTAGAAAGGACTTCCTAAACTCTGTCTCATTTAAAAAATTCAAAGCAAATAATTTCTATAAAAATGAGCAACAGGGTCAAATCTCCTAAAAATTATTACAAGAGAAAAGAGAATAAGCAGAATAATATTCCTACAATGGCAACATGCCAGAAAGCCATGCTCACAAACAGATTAAAACTGTAACTGATTTCAAAATGAGGTAAAAGATTTTTAAGAAAATGATAAAATACAAGATCCAACAAGATAAATCAGAATTAGAATAACTCAGAAATAAGTGACAGAACTCAGAAAAGACAGAGAACTTAAAAAATATATATATATTTCAGAAATGAAAACTAAACTAGAAGGAACATAAGAAACACAGTATATACTGCTTTAAGAAAATTAGAAGGAATGTTTTTAAGAGCAAAAAGAAATGAAAAAGATAAAAAAGGATTTCAGAGAATGTAACAAATACTGAAGATAGGCAAAGAAGATCCAACATTTGAGTAACAGGAGTCCCTGAAGAAGAAAGCCAAAGGAATAGAATAAGTAACTAAAAATACTAGTATAAGAACGTTTTCCTGAAATAAAAACCGAATTGAAACTACACTATAAGAATATTGACACAGAATAACCAACACTGCTATGGACTGAATGTTTGTGTCCCCCCACATTCCTATGCTGAAGCTCCCAGTGCAATGGTATTTGGAGGTTAGGCCTTGGGAGATAATTAGGTCATAGAGATGGAGCTCTAATGAAAACGATTAGTGCCCTTACAAGAAGTGACACAAGAGGTGATTTCCCTCTCTGCCATGTGAGGACATAGCAAGAAGGCAACCATCTGTAAATCAGGAAGGAGGCCATAACCACAAACCAAACCATGCTGGCACCCTCATCTTGGACTTCCAGCCTCCAGAACTGTGGGAAATAAATGATGTTTAAGCCACCCAGTCTGTGGTACTTTCTTATAGCAGCCTGAGTCGACTAAGACAAACACCAAAACACAATCTAGTAAAACTACTGAATAATAATGAAAAGAAAAAAACCCCTTTGTGCATCTAGGGGGAAAAAGATGAACAGATGGCACACTACTTCATGCCAGAAGAAAATGAAGCTACATATTTAGGATACTCAAGAAAAGAAAGTGTGAGCCAAGAATTTTATATCCAGCAAAAATGACTTTTAAGTATAAAGAGCACAGACTGTTATCAACAAGAATCTCGGGAATATTATTCTCATGAGCACTTCCTGAGGGAACTACTAGAAAATAAGCTTCAGATGACCAAAATTACTCGAGAGACACTGACATAGGGACTGATGGGGAACATTAAATTTATAGTTACCTGCAAACAAGGATAATGACGTCTAAGAGGCGGGGCATTTACAGTGCAATGTCCGTATGTTCTGACAATGTAAACACAGTACATCCATTTTAAATGGGGAAGAAATGGGAGAACACATGCAAAAAACCCTTAATGTTTCCAGGAATCATAGTGCAGTAGTAGTGGTATTTTTATTCTTTGACTTTTGTGTAATATGGGATAAAACAAATGAGTAATTATGGAACGTTATAATTAAATCACTCCCTATATGCTTAAGAACCAGGATTATCAGTATGGAAGAAATGGTATACAAATGTGCTAGAGAAGAGGTTAAGTAAAAGCTCTATACTCTCAAGTTAAGCATCAATATAAATATGGAAGTATCAATAGAAACTCATCATGTATTTTATCATATATAAAAATACACATATGTACATAAACACATATATAAATATACACATAAGTATAAATATATATATACACACACATATAAATAGAAACATATGTACATATAAATATATATGTATGTACATACACACAAAAATAATCTGTCCAGTGAAAAGGCCCAGAAATAATGACCAAGCTAGTAGTAGCAATAATCATTCCTAGCACCAGACTGCGGTCTTGAAACACACTTTCTCACTAAATGAAACCAAGACTTCTTGGAGAAATGACTGATTCTAGGTCTGGGGCAGAAAATGTATAGATGATCCTGGAACATCTTGTAATACTAGATAGCAATCAAAGATGACTAGCATCATGTCAGAATGTCTCAGGAACCAACATTCTCATGTCCAAAGGCTCCCACTGTCCAAAGATGGGACAATTGAGCCTCAATGATATTAACTGCAGTGAATTGAGACTCATTAAATGTGTTTGAATCAATTAATTCATACTATTTTAAGAAAAGAATGGGTCATCCTCCACGGATGATAGGGAATCCGTTTATTATACTAAAAACTGGTAAAGATAGGAATTAAGTCTCTTTGCCTTCCCTGTATGAACTGTACTACTGGGTAATAGTAGATGAGGGGAAGTATCTCCTTATGGAAGCATTCTAACAAACAAATGAAGAAGAAATAAGAGAAGTAGAAAATATCATTTTGCTAACCTGAATGAATAAATAGTTACAGGCATTAAGCATCATTGGCTGCCAAGATTATAGAGACCAGCAAACATTTTGTGCCTCCCATGGTCTTGCCAAACTTTTGTCAAAGGGATTGAACTGGAGTTTGATACAGTCTCAGGAGCCAACTGCTCACTTGCAGGAAATACAGAGGGCAGAGAAATACGTTCAACTGTACCAATAGCACACAATCAGCAAAATGCAAATTGAGGAAAACTCTGCAGATAGCTCAAGTTCCTCAACAGATAAATCATAAGGAAATGAAAGAGAAGCAAGAGGAATCTTATAGATTGAAAGAGATTACATAAAGATTTTAAAAATAGGCAGGACAAAACTATAATGTTTAGGGATACACATTTGTGTGATAAAACCATAAAAATTGCCAAAAAGTAATTACTATAAAAGTTAGAATAATTAGTCTTTATAGGGGTAGGGGAGCTGTGATTCAGATGGGGCACATGGAGGGGGTCCTGGGGTAGATGACAAAGTTCTCTACCTCAACCTGAGTGGTCTTCCCTTTGTCCTGCCACTCACCCATTTCCTCATTTGTGCTTCAACATAGCATGTTGATTGCAGACCTATTTTATAAGCTAATTCAAGAATTTCTTACAGAACTATTTGATTGCACAAAACAAATATGTAAAGAAAAGTTTTCAGAATGTATCTGTAGTTACCTAAAAATTTATCCATTGATTCATACATCTGCGCTTGATCGACAACTCTCTCATTCGAAAATTTCATTGGTTTTCTGGGTATGAAAGTGCTATTTTTCTTATGGCTAGGCAATTTTGAAGAGAAACTGATTCTATCTTTCATAGTTTCTGGTCTATGGCTCTGTTTAGAGAAAGTGATGTCGCTAACAGATAAATCATCATCTGAGGATGAAAAATCATCAACAGTCTGAGAATTACAATCTCCGTCTGTTGCATACAGTTGGTTTGTTTTCTTCACCGTTTTAGGAAAAGTGTAAAGTTCTCTTTTCTTTTCTTTTTTTCTCTTAAACCTTAAAGAAGTAGTAGCTCTTTGCTTTCTTACTCTTGACTTGGAGGAAATTTCAATGTCATCAGACTCGTCACTAATATCACTGCTGCCTTTTCTCTTCATGATAGGTTTTAGGGTCAGGTTCTCAAGATTTAATTGTTTTGAAATTAGTCCATTTACTCTGAAGTCAGTCTTTTTATAATCACCATTATTTTTTATTTTTACAGGGTTTTCTGTTTCAGAATCTTCAGATCCATCCACAGGTGGCTTAAACCTTATACTGTTCTTAGGGACTTTCTGAGTTGTATATTGTGTGGGAAAGACGACGTCACTATCTTCCGATTCTGTGACATTCTGTAAAATGCAATGGTGGTCAGTTGTATTTTTAAAATTTTTCTCATCATCAGACTCAGAAGAAATCTTCTGTTCTAAAATCTTCTCACTTTTATCAAAAATGCATTTTTCATTTGGATTTAGGGTGTTGGCTAATTTCCGATATCTTGAAATACCAATAGAGTCTCGACTTTTATGACAATCAACATCTTTGGCTTCTGTTGAAAGGCACGTGGGTTGTTCATCAGAACTTTCATCATCAGAGGCAATATTTCCATCACCATCCTCAACTGCTTTAGACGTTGTCTCAAACACGTTAGAGAAACCACATTGGAGTAAGGTAAGTTGTGCGGGAAAACCTGATTTACTTGAGTCCCGTGGTTTGTTCTTAGCAGTCTTTAGTTTCGAGTTTCCCACTGCCTCCTCATCACTGAAATCACTGCAGAGATCACATGCCTCTTTGGCCAGTGGGTCTGCAGGTTGCTCTAGACCTCTGTGCTCTTGACAGTCAGGCTCTCTAGGCTATATAAGAAGCAATAATGGAAACATTAGAAAATGCTGAGATAATAATATCAAACTTATCACACAGGAAGGGAATTAAATTTGGGCAGATGATTTATATACAAGTACCTCACTTAGTATTTTCTAAAAGTACAAAATTTAATAAATAAATGTAAAGTATTTAATGTTCTGTCTGGTACACTCTTTCTCTTTTCAAGTTGAATAACTTTCAAAAACAAAGAAAAGTTTAAACTACAATACCACATGATCAAATGATTTATAAGAAAAGCACAGAGCAGAGTGGTCAGCTGCTAAGATGCTGGGGCCGATTCTGGTCTCAAAAGTGAAAAGCACACAATTTATTGCTTACTGCAGTCCAGCAGATACTTCTAATCATGCTTTGCCAACAAAACAAATTTGTAGGAGTTAACGAAGTAGAGTTCACAACTGGAAAATAGTTCTAATTGATTAAAAATAAGAATGAGATATGATGCGATCTTGACCACTAGAAATAAAGAAAATATTGAAGATACTAAGTAAAATTTGCTAAAAATTTAATCCAATAATTATTTTATTCACATAAATCAGAACTAAAATATATCCTTCAGTTTCTTAAAACTGAGACTTTATTAGCAAAAGATTTAGGGAAAGTATTATCCAGTAATACTTCTGCCAACACTTGATATTCATGTATTTCTATAAACTTAGAAAAATATTCACTCCATATGACAAATCATTGGGCTGGTATAAATTTATAGTTAAGTCCCCAAAACAAACAAGAAAAAACCAGCAACAACAATAACAAAAAAACCTTCCATGCATATTCTTTACTTTTAAAAAAGGCCTAATGATGACAACACAGGATTTGTAGAATATGAGATGAGAAACTACTAAAAAGACCACAAGATCAAGGATTCAAACGAAATAGAGGGTCTGCTTGGGTCAGAGAATGATTCTGATGTCCGGATTTAATCATCTTAAATGTGCATTGATTACTATTTTTCCATTTAATTTGTTATTTAGTAAAAAATTATTTATTTAGGTTGGACTGGTCACCTTTACAGTGTATTTAATTTTGAATTTACAGTTTGGTATAGTTAAAATTCCAGTTTGGATGTAAATGCCTGATGATTGCTCCTGAATTTGTTTTTATGATATGAAATGTTAAATTAGCCTAAATTATTAATTTTACTGACAGGCCTCTGACTTTTTGTCCTTGATTTTTTTTTTTAAAGAACTTGGCTTTTTTTTTTTCTTTTTCTCCCCAAATCCCCGTGGTGCATAGCTGTATATTTTAGTTGTGGGTCCTTCTAGTTGTGGCATGCGGGACGCTGCCTCACCATGGGTTGATGAGCGATGCTACGTCCGCGCCCGGGATACGAACTGGTGAAACCCTGGGCCGCCGAAGCGGAGTGTGCGAACTTAACCACTCGGCCACGGGGGCCGGCCCCATAAAGACATTTTCTTTACTCATTGAGAAATAAATGAAAAAGGAAAAGAAACAAAATTTTCACAGTACATCTTTTCTAGAAATTCTAGGCTACAGATTCAAAAATGGCTTACTGTTTCTGGTTTGTGTACTCGAGGTTCCTCTTTCAACCAAGTTGTGGCTGTCATAATCCCAGCTTCCACTTGGCCTTCTCTCTGTGAAGAATGCAAATAACTGTGTAATATATGGGGTGAAAAACCCCAGATAAACACAAGCGACGGCATGCTAAAACTTGGGAGTTAAGAAAGGACAACAGAGTGCAGCTTGCTTTAGCTCTCTTAACGCTATTTTTCAATTTTCTAATTAAGGAACTCATATACAGTTTAGAAAACATTTAAAAATACTCATAACTCTTAGGTAGTAGGGAGACATACCAGAAGTGAGCTGGGCCATAAAATACTCCTACTTCTTGTCTTAAAGCTTACTTTTTCAGATAGAAAACTAATTATGTTTTTCAGCCAACTCCACTAAAAGCTCTAGTGGGGGGGTAAAGTGAAAAAATGTTATATATTTACCCAGTAACAATATCCATAATAACCATGTCTATATAATAATTATAGTAAGGACATATTAGCAACATTTCAAACAATCACAGATAATGTTGAGTATTGGGAACTTGACATTCTAGCCTATATTACTAGTGTATTTATTGTTCATATTCATTAAAATATGCTTAGTGATTCCTTCGGTGTAGTAGACATCAAAATAAAAAGGTCCATCTAACACGAAACTAAAAATAAAAGACCATTATATAATAGACTTGCTACATCTTTTGGGAAAGTATTTATGCTTTTAAAGCTTTTGGTATGTCCTTGAGCAGAGGTATTTAATGGCCTAGATTCTAGAATATTAAATTATTCTTCAAAAGGAAATCAATTTATTTCACTTTTTAAGGCTTTATTTATTGATAGAACACGAGAAAACAATACTACTATCACCAGGGCTACAAATGCCCTACTTACAAATACACAGATATACCAATGGCCTGATATCCAGGGCAACAAGTGAGAATCTCCCCACAGAGCTCTAGAGAACGATAAACAGTTCCTGAACTGCCCTTGAGAGCTTTTCTCTCAATGCCTATAGGCTATTACTGTAAGGGAATGGGAAGCCTCCTTCACAGTACTGCCTTTTTTTTTTCCAACAGAAGCTAAATGGCTACAACAGCTGCAACTGGCAGCATCAGAAATCCTCAAGCTATCAGAATCCCTTTATGATAGGTAAATGGCAACTCCAGTCTTCTGCTGCTCAGGCCAAACACCTTGGAGTCATCCTTAACTCTTTTCTCATACGCTATATCTGATCCATTAGCAAATCCTGTGAGCCCCACCTGGGTAATATATATCCAGAATCCAGCCACTTCTCAGGCCATCCACCACTATGAAACTGGCCCAAACCACCATATTCTCTTGGCTGGATTACTGCAGTATCCTCCTACTTGTCTTCTTGCTTCTGCTCTTGTACTTGCACAGTCTAATTCTTAATATTTAGTCTAGATGCTTTAGATCAGATCTGTCATTCTTCTGTTCAGAGACCTCTAATTGCTTTTTGTCTCACTCAAAGTCAAAGTCCCTGCATGATCTGGCTTCCTGTCATCTCTCTGGCCCCGTCTTTGGCTCTCTTGCTTACTCCACTCCAGCCACTCTGGCCTCCCTGTCATTTGGAAGTCATGCTGGGCATGTTCCTCCCTCAGAGGCTGTGCATTTGTTCCTCTGTCTAAAACACATCTTCTGCCCTCGTCTCCTCAAAAAATCAAACGCAACCTCAGGGAGCACTGCCTTGGCTATCCCATCTAAAATTGCAGCACTCTTTCCTGGACAGTCTCCCTATTTCCCTTCCCCACTCTATCTTTTTTTATTGAGATACAATTTACATATAACACTGGGGACACTTAAGGTGGACAATGTGTTGATTTGACACATTTATATATTGCAATATCATTCCCCTGTAGCTTTAGCTAACACCTCTATCAAGTCACATAGCTATCATTTCGTTTTTGTGGTGAGAACACTTAAGATCTAGTCCCTTAGCAATTTTGAAGTCTATCATACAGTATTGTTGACTATAATCACTACGCTGTGCGCGAGATCTTCAGAACTGCTTCATCTTCCACCTGCTCTATTTCTATCCTTACAACCTATCATCATGCTACACTATATGCTTCACTTATTTTTTCTGTTTATTATTTGTCTCCCTCAAATAGAATGTAAATTTTTTGCAGGCAGGATTTTTTGTCTATTTTATTAATTTCTGCATGCCTTGCTCTATGATGTACCTGATATTTAGCATATACTCAATAAATATTTGTAAAATTAACTCTCAATATCTATCTCTAAAGGGAAATCATGATATAGATAACAGAAAGTCAATGCAAAATAGGACAAAATTGCCCAGAAGTCATCAGATTAAAAGTGTTCTATAAATTCAAATTTCTACATCTTAAGACATTTTAAAAGGGATTTTCTACAACCTTTAAAAATTAAAAATGTATCACAGGAAATACTTCCTTTATAAGATAAGCTTCCATTGTACACTGCTTAGAATAATAATATTTTAAAACATCATCTGGCCAAAAGGAGCACGAATCTAATCAGGCATGAACAATTTTAAATTCTAGTTGATACAAATGAGAAATTTTAATTCAAAATTTAATTGAATAATCGAGTGCTGATGATGCGCTTCGCAAGAAGTTGAACACATTTTACCATAAACAAAATATAGTACATGGAGGGTCCTGTCACTAATAAACAATCCTGGGGGAGAAACAAGATATACTTAGGACAACCAGAGAACAAGGTTAATAATTTGTCATGCTGAATATCTTATCTAACACTTGTTTAACAAAGGTGGCTATTCTGATAAAATAGAGAACTAAACTATTTGATATATGGCAAAAAACAGGATAAGTACTATAATGCTAAAATATTTTATAGAAAATGATTTCAAATTAGAAACATGGCTATAGGCTGGTATGTTGGGTAGAGCTCTGAAATGGAGGTAGGTTCTGAGGGGGGCCTGGAGGACAAACAAGGCTATTGATTAGAGAAGAGGAATGGGAAAGAACAAGTCCATGAAAGAAACGGCATATTCAAAACAAGAAAAAGAGAGAAAGGGGGACTTTAAATGGACTACTCAATTCAGAACCAAATAGTTACTATAAAATAAAAACTCAGCAGTATACATCAGACATTGTGTAAGAGTTGTAATATTCACAAGACACAAATAATATATACCTTCCTCTCCCCGTCCCTCAGTGATCACTCTGAATTGCTACTGAACCTGCTAACACACGCTCACTGACATCACACGTTCATTACGTAAACGTTCTCTTCCACCTCCTGTCAAGAAGGTCCAAGTTCTTGAAGAACAGGGACCAAGTGTTCCTTGAACTGTTTCTATGGTACTTAGTTGATAAATGAAGTACATTAAGGTTTTACAACAAAGTCCTGGAACTTCAGGGATATATTCTTAAATTTTCTGAGACTTAGTTTCCTCATCTCTATGATGAGAGGGTTGCAAAAGATGATATTCCACGATTTTATGAAACTCCTGTCATTATCAACTAGAAAATAGGTTAATATCCTTAGTATTCTGGTATATTAAAGAATTTAAAAGACTTTTTTAAAAGGACATAAATATCCTATTTGAGGAATAAGAAACATCTGTGTGCTGAGGATGAACACAACTGGGAGAGTTTGAAATATTGGTGTGGAATTTTTATTGGGAACAGAAAACAAAAATCTCTGTGAGACATGAGGGTGAATCTCAGGGAGTATTTGGTCACTTAATCAAAACATATTTTATATTTTTGTTTATTTAGAAAAGTCTTTTTTAGTTCTTGACTTCAACAGCTGTTTTCAAAATAATAAATTTCTCTTCGCTAGTCTGAAAATCGCCTTGGAAGTCACACGGCCTAGTACATGTATCTGTATTTTTGTGTGTATCTTATTTATAACTACGCATGGGAAAATCTTAGTTTAGAGGTACAACAATTCATTTCCTATTTCTCTAAAAGAAGAAATTTAAACATAAGGCATTTTTTATAAGTAAACCAAAAATTCCTCTGAAAAGGCACCAGCAATTCTATTTCAAGTTTCCTGAGGGAAATAACTGTGTTTAACATATTGAAAAGGTCAGAGAACAATTTCACACCTCCAGGATGTCCCTGGTAAGACAAGACTCGTGGGACCTTAGTTTGAAGAGATTATAGACCCCAAAAAGCTCTCCTTGATGCTCTTTTGATCCTTGAACTGCTTCAAAATATCGCTTGGCATTTTCACTTCCGACCACCACACAGTGAAGTTGCTAAAACAGAAAAAACACAAGATGTTTTTGAAGTGTTTGCTCAAACAATACGTCAGACTTTCCTGGCATTCCCTGTATATACACAGCTTTAGCTGGAGTAGGCAGAATCTCCTTAGAGAGGAAATTTTAATTTCCCTAGCAGACATTGCCATTATGGTAAAATAATAATAATCTGGACGGCCTTATTGAAGAAGAGATCTTCCATTTCCTATTTTATCTGTTTTCTACCAATTGAGTCAAGATCACATCTCTATGGAATAGCCACCTGATGTAAAATGTTTCATAATAAAGGCATACATTTGAATACACTTTTCTCCTTTCTAGACTCTTATTACAATAGAACTACTAAAACTGGCACAAATAAGCACTGTATCACCAAAGTTAAATTAAAATCTAAAGCAATTATATGACGATAATGTTGTTGCCAAACTAACTGTGGCCATGGTTACATTGTCAACTAACAGCAAAAACCCAATCACTGTTTAGAAACACTGCATCTTTGAAACAACTGTGACTACAGAAAGAACACTGACATGGACCACTTCAGTATCAACATGAATGTGCTTCTTTCTTTATTGGGTGTTTTACTAAATGTAATGTGAATATAATCTGATTAACCCTATGTACACTTTGTTTCTTGGGAGAAACAAAGAATGCACAGAATAAAAAATAACTTCAGTCTACTGTTGATGGAAGGATTAGTAAGAGGCGGTACTTTATTGATTTTCATCAGAGCTGATTTGCACAGGAATAAATTACTCTAGGCAACTAAAATTATTCTTATTAACTACAGCTGCTACTTATTGCTACTCTTTAGCTGCTACTTACTACATGTGTAAGACTTTTACATTCTCTTTTAATCCCTACAACCCTATAAGACATCATCATCTCTCTTTTAGAAATAAAGAAACTTAAGTTTAGAGAAATGAAGTGCCTTGCTCGCAGCTGCCCAGCTAGGAAGTGTCATTTCAAGAATTTATACCTGGGTTTGGCTGAATCCAAAATTTATACTTGTAACAATTTTTCATCTCCAAGATGTCCCTCTTAAAACAAGACCCTTGAGACCTTAGTTTGAAGAAGCTATGGATCACCATACCGACTTGATCAGTTTGATATCAATGTCCCAGAAACACGGGCTCTAGTCCTGGGAATACAGAATCACAATAGCAACTGACGCATCTCACGGCCCAGCTCCCCGATGATGTCACCCTTGCTACTGACTCTCCCTTAAACACGATATTGTCAGACTGCAGGGTTACCAAATACAATCACCAAAGTAATCTGTAAGCATTAATCTGAATCTTTATAATTGCCTACCAACGTTTTATTACAAAATTTATAGAAGGCACATTATTTTGTACTTAAAACAAGTTATCTAAAGTGGCTCTAGTAAACATGAAGGCCAGATGCATCCATCTGTGGGCTAACTACAAAAAAATCATGTTGGAATTCAAGAGAGTAGGGAAAAAAATCAGTAATTAGAAAATGTAGCTTAGTTTCTAGCTCAAGAAAACTACAAAATTGGATTTCTTCACAGCAATATAAAAGATATGCAAGAATTAAATAGAAGAAAAGGAATGTTCGTCATGTTAAGGAGTTCATGACCCCTTCCTCCACCTTCAAGGCCAGTAGGTAGCATCTTCATATCTTTTTCTCTGACCCTCTGCTTCTGCTGTCACATCTTCTCTCCTTTCTCTGACCCTCCTGCCCATCCTTCTCCCTTTATAAGGACCCCTGGTGATTACATTGGGCCCATCCAGATAATCCAGGTGGGTTCAGAGGATTAGGTTGTGGATATCTTTGAGGGGACCATTATTAAACCTACCATAGCAAGGACGTGCAAAAAGAATGATGGGGCTTGTCAAAATGACACAGAAGCCACCTTGAAGGGGTTCCCACTGGCCAAAAATGAGACAGTTTGAACATCAAAATAAATAGTGATATTCAGTAGGCTGTAATCTGTTACTAAAATAGGATCCCATGAGTCCACACAGATTGAAGAAATAAATAGAAGAGAAGAGAAAGCTCTACAAGTCTAAAATTAAGGTGTTGGCAGGGCCATGCTCTCTCTGAAAGTCCTAAGGGAAGACCCTTTCTTTCCTCTTCCTAGCTTCTAGTGGTTGCTGGTGATCCTGGGCATTCTTTTTTTTCTCCTTTAATTATTTTATTGAGGTCATATTGCCCTATAGCAGTGTGTAAATTTCAGGTGTACATCACTCTATTTCAGCTTCTATATAGACTGCATCATGTTCACCACCAATGGTCTAGTTTTATGTGTCGCTATATATATATACACACAGACGTGCTCCTTTAGCTCTTTCACCCTCGCTCTACCCTCTTCCCCTCTGGTAATCACCAACCTGTTCTCCTTATCTATGTGTTTATCTTTCACATACAAGTGAAATCATGTGGTATTTGATTTCTCTGTCTGACATTTCACTTAGCATAAAGCCTTCAATTTCCATCCATGTTGTTGCAAGTGACGCAATTTTGTCTTTTTTATAGCTGAGTGTATTTCACTGTGTGTGTGTGTGTGTATACATATATCACATCTTCTTTATCCACTCATCCCTTGATGGGCACCAAGGTTGCTTCCAAGTCTTGGCTATTGTGAATAATGCTGTGATGAACATAGGGGTGCATATATCTTTTTGAAATAGTGATTTCACATTCTTTGGATAAATACTCAGTAGTGGGACGGCTGGATCACATGGTATTTCTATTTTTAATTTTTTGAGAAATCGCCATACTGTTTTCTGTAGTGGCTGTACCAGTTTACACTCCCACCAGCAGTGTATGAGAGTTCGCTTTTCTCCACACCCTCTCTAACACTCATTATTTCTTGTCTTGTTAATTATAGCCATTTTGATGGGTGTAAGGTGATATCTCATTGTAGTTCTGATTTGCATTTCCCTAATAATTAGTGATACTGAACATCTTTTCATGTGCCTGTTGGCCATCTGTATATCTTCTTTGGAAGATGTCTGTTCATATCTTTTGTCCATTTTTTGACTGAGTTGCTGCTTTTTTTGTTGTTCAGTTGTATGAGTTCTTTATGTATTTTGGAAATTAACCCCTTGTCAAATATATGATTTGCAAATATTTTCTCCCAGTTGGTGTGTTGTCTTTTTATTTTGATGGTTTCCTTTGCCATGCATAAGCTTTTTAGTCTGATGTAGCCCTACTTGTTTATTTTTTCTTTTGTTTCTCTTGCCTGAGGAGAAACAATATTCAAAAAAGATACCGCTAAGACTGATGTCAAAGAGTGTACCACCCATGTTTTCTCCTAGGATTATTATGGTTACAGGTCTTACATTCAAGTCTTTAATCCATTTTGAGTTAATTTTTGTGTGTGGTATAAGATAATGGTCTACTTTCATTCTTTTGCATGTGGCTGTCCAGTTTTCCCAACACCATTTATTGAAGAGACTCTCCTTTCTCCATTGTATGTTCTTGGTCCGTTTGTCAAAAATTAGCTGTCCATGGATGTGTGGGTTTACTTCTGGACTTCAATTCTATCCCATTGATCTGTGTGTCTGTTTTTCTGCCAGTACTATGCTGTTTTGATTACTATAGCTTTGTAGTCTATTTTGAAGTCAGGGAGTGTGATACCTGCAGCTTTGTTCTTTTTTCTCGACAAAAAGAACTACAACCTCTGGCATTCCTTGGTTTGCAGCTGCATCACTCCAATCTTTGGTTCCGTTATCACATGCATTCTCCCTATGTCTGTCTGTATTCAAATTTCCCTCTTATAAGGATATCAGTCATTGGATTAGGGCCAACCCTAATTCACTACGATCTCATCTTAACTTAATTACATCTGCAAAGACTCTACTTCCAAATAAAATCCTCTTCACAGGTACCAGGGGTTAGGACTTCAAGGTCTCTTTTTCTGGGGTCAGGGAGAGAGAGATAATTCAATTTCTAAGAGAGACTTTGTCAAAGATTTCTCCATTTAAGTTCATGAGAGATATTGTTCTGTAATTTTCTGTTCTTGTAATCTCTTTGTCAAGTTTTGATATCAGGATTCTTCTATCTTTCTAAAGTAAATTGGAAGTGTTCCCTCCTCCTCTGCCTTCAAAAAGAATATTAAATGTTTGATAGAATTCACTGCTGAAGTCATCTAGGCCGGGATCTTTCTTTGTGAGAAAGTTTTGATTAAAAATTCACTTTATTGACAATGTAGGGCTATTATCTTCCCTCATTTGTAGTTATTGCTTCTAAGTATCCAGTATCACTAATAGGAAGTTAGATGTCTATCTAATTCTAGTACAGTCACCCCTCCGTGTCTGCGGGGGATTGGTTCCAGGACTATACTGGGATGCCAAAATCCAAGGACGCTCAAGTCCTTTATTATAAAATGGCACAGTATTTGCAGATAACATATGCATATCCTCCCTTATACTTTAAATTATCTCTTGATTACTTATAATACTTAATACAATGTAAATGCTATGTAAATAATTGTTATGCTATATTGCTTAGGAAATAATGATGAGAAAATAAAGTCTGTATGTGTTCAGTAATGATGCAGTGATCGTAGGCCTGATCTGCAGCTGGTTGGATGCTTGGATGCAGAACCTGTGGATATGGAGGGCCAACTGCACTACTGCACATAACTTTTCTCTCCAGAAAGTTATCTCTAGAAATTTTAAGGACTTCTCATTTTATCTCTGGTGTTTTGCAGTTAAGACGGTGTAAGTGTAGGTCTATTTTCATTCATCCTATTTAGCATTGGGTGGGCCCATATAATCTGTGGACTCTTGTTTTCTACTTTTTATGTTGCTTTCTTTATTTAGGGTTTCTTCCCTTCTCTTCCTTTTGTTAGCTTCTTCAACTATAAGACTGATATTAGACTTCTAGATCTAGCATGCATTTCCCCTAACTTTTCTTACATGTATTCTATCTCTGTCCTTTTGCTCTGTAATCTAGAAGAATTGTTTGACTTTTCTTTTATATGAAAACTTTGGTCTTTGTTACTTAGCCTATTCCAGAGTTTTTCATTTTCTGGATCTCTAATGGATTCTTTTCCTAGTAGTCTGTTCTTTTTTCAGGATCCTACAACCTCACTTACCTTTTGAAAATATTATTAATATTTCTTTAAAAATCTCCTTTACTCTTTTCTATTAATTCTGTTTTCCTTAATGTTAATTTCTTTTTTTTTTTTGAGTGCCTGTATTAGTTCCTATGGCTCTTGTAACAAATTATCACAAACTTAGTGGGCTAAAACAACAGAAATTTATTATCTTACACTTCTGGAAGAGAGAAGTCTGAAATCAGTATTACTGGTCCAAAATCAAGATGCCATACTCCCTCCAGAGGCTCTAGGGAGAATCTATTCCTTGCCTTTTTCAGCTTCTGGTGGCTGCCAGCAGTCCTTAGCCATGTGACCATGTAGGGGAGGAAGACATTTCCTCTACCCTCTCTGGGTTCTTCTGGCCAGAGAACAAATTAAATTCACAAGGGACACAATAGCAGGAGAAAATTAAACAAAGCTTTATACCCTGTATACATGGGAGAGGCTCAGGCAAGCTGAGCAACTCTCCAAAATGGCTGAAGCCACCACCTTAAATATCATATTCAGCTAAAGACAAAGGAGGATTTTGGGGGTGGGGGGAGTCAGTTACAGGAGGTTACCAGACAAGTGCAATAAACAGCAATAAGATTATTATGCAGATTTAAGTCCTTGCCTTCTGTATTGATAGGAATTTCTAGAGATAAGGTCATCCCCCCTACTTCCTGGTACAGAGAGAGAGACAACTTTACAGATGGAGATTTCCTTTACAAATGTAAATGTCTCTTAAAAAAAGGGTAAGTAAATTCTACTTTTCAGTTGCTTTCCTGTCTGCAGTGTATTAAAAGTAACCAGCCCCAAATAATCCTCATGCCAAAGAGACATATCTTGGGGTGGCCAGTTCCAGGCCCCCACAACCACATCACTCTGTCTCTTCTGTCTGTGTCAGATTTCCCTTTGCTTCTTTCTTATAAGGACACTTGTGATTTGGGCCCACCTGGATAGTCCAGCCTAATCTCCCCATCTCAAAATTCCTTAATTTAATCACATCTGCAAAGATCCTTTTTTCCACGTAAAGTAACATTTATAGGTTCCAGGGATTAGGACCTGATGTCTCTGAGAGCCATTTTCATAGTATTTATTTTCCTAAAGTGTGCAATAATTATTTTTCAGGTATTCATCTGTCTTCAAGTGCCTTACACGCTTCTCTCAGCCTACTGCAGTGATTATTCAAGGCCAGGGTAGGCGCAAGTATCTAACGTTCTGAGGAATGGAGGCACTTTCTTCTTGATTTCAGCAAAAATTTGGAGCTCTGTCTTGCTTCTTTGCTTCCAGAGTTTTCCAGTATTTATTGTTCCTACTTGAGAGCAGACACCTCTGTTGGCTGCAGTTTGGTACAATGGGAGTAAGATTGTAAGGGTTAAACCACCTTGCTAGATCAGCAATGACACCCTAAAGGGGAGGTGCCACCGTCACCCCAAAGCTCCCTTCTTTTTTAGTATCTGCTGACTTAGTCTAAGCTTAGAATATCCAGAAGTTGCACCTACTTTTTTCAGTAGTCTTTTTCTGACCAAATTTAGCTTGGTTTCTCCCTCCAATTGGATCCTGATTGCTTTTTGTTTTTCAGGGTTCCTCGTAATTTCTGGGCCACAGAGAGAACTCTTCTTGCTTTCCAAAATTTTTATAGGTGTTTTTAAAACATAATTTTTGGATGTTTTTTCCCCCGAAAGATTTGAGAAACACTTGGGAGGGTAGAGTATGTACACCATTTGCACCCAATCAATCTTTAAACCACATGTAATGACTTTTCCTTACATGATTGCCATCTTATCTTTATTTGTGCCTACCAAGTTGTATGGCTGAATCTGCCCGAAGTGGCTCAAATTTTAAAAATATTTTAATAAGTAACTAGATCATACAAAGTTCTGAAAACTTAAATTACCCTCATCTTCTGAAGCCTTTTTATTATATATTACTATATAATATATAACAGGCCAGATTATTTCATTAAATGAGTCAGATGAATAGGTAAAAAGGAAATATATATAGTAATGAGATTGAGAAAAATTACTATGTGATTGAGGAAAGACTTTTACTTGTGACAAAGCTAAGATAATATTCTAAAGAACTACACCTAAGATGAAAAAAATAATATCCTACTTTTTTCCAAGATTGGTTAATTACGTCTTAAAAAAAAATTTTCAAGTAGTTGTGCTATACCAAGGCACAAAAAAATGAAACGTTTCTGACAGAGCTCAATGCTTTAAGAAAGAACAAAAACTGCTGTGTACAATTCTATTTTTAGAATTTAGAAAATAGCATACATTTAAGATTGGATCATTCTTAGGTTAAGTACCACCACACATGGCAAATGTTTGCTCTTAAATAGATGCCAACTGAATATATAGGGAGTAATTCAAATTTAACATTTATAATTAAACATGAACCTCATTCCAGATCTTCTCAAGTGAGCAGTTATAAACTAAATAAACTTTGTTTATTTAGAGGCATAAATAGAGTAGTAATCGATACCCTAAGGATATGAAAGAATTCATGCAATTTTAGATGAATACTAAAAGCACCAGCACAGTAGGGCGAACACTTGAGTTCTATTCCCATAATTCCATTTACTGGAGTGTCTCTGGGTCCCAGTTTCATTATCTACAATATGAAATGGTTACATTAGATATCTCCAAGGCACTTCTCCCCAGTCTTCTTCATGTCATGGCACATACAGAAAGGTAACATATGAACATCTACCCGGAGTAAACAGAAGTTGTTACTCAAGGCTGGAAGCTGGTTGCCCGGAGAGCTGTGGGATCAATGTTTCAATGCACCTGTATTCCATCTGTGGCATACCATTATGTCTTGGCTCAGAGTTTGGCGGAGCTGTGACCTTGCTACTCAAATTGTGGTCAATAGATTAGTAGTGTTGGCACTTCCTGGAGCTTGTTAAAAATGCAGAATCTTGGGCTCCACCCAGACCCACTAAATCAGAATCTGTATTTTAAAGATCCCTAGGTGATTCATGAGCACATTAAAGTTTAAGATGTATCACTCTAAGAAAGTTTCAGCTCTAAAATTCAATGAGTCTAAGAAATAATCTGCTTTATGGAAGTGTATTCTAGAGTGTATTTCATAATCTTATTAAATTCCACATTATAGTTAGAATAAAATTAAAAACATATTTTTACACATATTTGTTACTAATTTTTGAAAACAGACAAATGTTTACTTCTTAGAAAAAGGGGAATATATTTACCTGCTTGTACACCTGTCGTAAGTACATGATCTCCTCCACCGTTCCCAAGGAGATCAGCCTAAGCACTTTGACATCCCTGCATTGCCCAATTCTATATGCTCTGCAAAAAGATGAACACAAAGCACATACAAGTCAAGTCCAACTGCAGGTTCAGGACATAGCTTTTGGACATAAAAATGCACAGATCAATGGAACAGAATTGAAAGCCCAGAAATAAAACCACACATCTATGGACAGCTAATCTTTGACAAAGGAGCTGAGGGCATACAATGGAGAAAAGAAAGTCTCTTCAACAAATGGTGCTGGGAAAACTGGACAGCCACACGTAAAAGAATGAAAATTGACCATTCTCTTTCACCATTCACAAAAATAAACTCAAAATGGATCAAAGACCTAAAGATTAGGCCTGAAACAATAAGTCTCCTAGAAGAGAATATAGGCAGTACACTCTTTGACATCAGTTTCAAAAGAATCTTTTCGGACACCATAACCCCTCAGACGAGGGAAACAATAGAAAGAATAAACAAATGGGACTTCATCAGACTAAAGAGCTTCTTCAAGGCAAGGGAAAACAGGATTGAAACAAAAAAACAGCCCACTAATTGGGAAAAAATATTTACAAGTTATTTATCTGACAAAGGGTTAATTCTCCATAATATATAAAGAACTCACACAGCTCAACAACAAAAATCAAAAAACCCAATCAAAAAATGGGCAAAGGACATGAACAGACATTTCTCCA
Source organism: Equus quagga (assembly GCF_021613505.1). Lineage (NCBI taxonomy): Eukaryota > Metazoa > Chordata > Mammalia > Perissodactyla > Equidae > Equus > Equus quagga. The sequence goes on from NC_060272.1 coordinate 84,178,634, forward strand.
AAGAAGATATATGGATGGCCAATAGACACATGAAAAGATGCTCATCATCACTAATCATCAGGGAAATGCAAATCAAAACTACACTAAGATATCACCTTACACCTGTTAGAATGGCAAAAATATCCAAAACCAAAGTGACAAATGTTGGAGAGGCTGTGGAGAAAAAGGAACCCTCATACACTGTTGGTGGGAATACAAACTGGTGCAGCCACTATGGAAAACAGTATGGAGATTTCTCAAAAAGTTAAAAATAGAAATACCTTATGACCCAGCCATCCCACTACTGGGTATCTATCCTAAGAACCTGAAATCAGCAATTCCAAAAGTCCCATGCACCGCTATGTTCATCGCAGCATTATTCACAATAGCCAAGACATGGAACCAACCTAAGTGCCCAGCAACTGATGACTGGATAAAGAAGATATGGTGTATATATGTATACAATGGAATACTACTCAGCCATAACAAAGGACAAAGTCGTCCCATTCACAACAACATGGATAGACCTTGAGGGTATTATGTTGAGTGAAATAAGCCAGACAGAGAAAGACGAACTCTGTATAACTCCACTCATAGGTAGTAGTTAACATATAGACAAAGAGAACTGATAGGTGGTTACCAGGGGAAAGGGGGGTGGGGGGAGGGCACTAAGGGTGAAGTGGTGTACCTACAACATGACTAATAATAATGTACAACTGTAATTTCACAAGGTTGTTAACTATCATAATCTTAATAAAAAAATACATGTACCTAATTAAAAAAAGGGACATTACTAAAATTTTAATTAATTAAAAAAGAAATATTTTATGTTTAGATATGCTATATTATTTAATTATAATGCAAAAATAGAAATACCAGTCAGTGAAAATTATTACAGAAGAAATTTACATATCAACTTCATTGCTCTTTTTGGACATCACCTTGCATTGCCCAAAAACTTTTCCTAAGTTCAGATTTTTCTTTTACAGCAGTCTTAAGCTTATGAACAGGTTGTGTTCTCAAATTATTCCATTTATATAAAACTCTAAAAATGCAAACTAATCCATAGGAACAGAAAGCAGATCAGCGGTTGCTTGGGAACAGGGGTGTGGGGAGGGGCAGGAGGGATGGACTATAAAGGGGTGCAAGAAACATTTGTGGGGTGATTAATGTTTACTATCTTGATTGTGGTGGTTGCACAGGTGCATATATATATATATCTCAAAACTTAATCATACACTTTAAATATGTGCAGTTTACTGGACATTAATTACATCTAAATGAAACTCTTAAAAAAAAAAACTGGCCAGTTAATTACCTGGCCAGCCTATGGAAGTGCAGACTTACAGCCCTCATCCACAGAGACGTCCACGCACTCGGTATGACTGTATTAATCACTCAGTTGACTAGTACTCCAGATGTTCTGAAATGGACCATAGTGCTAACTAAAACTCTAACCTGACTGCCATACTGGTTAACTATGGGTCTTGTCCCTGCAGCTTCTCCCAGGTGGAGGCTTCACTGGATGCTGTGAATGAGGTCGCCTGTTTCTAACTACCCGTTACAGTCATGAGGGATGAGGGGCAAGGCCATACTGTCTCATACTTGACAATGTTACAATTTGGGGGAATTTTTTTTGCCAGCATTTACTGATTCAATCTTCTTGCTAGTAAGTCTAGTCGTATTTTCTATTGCTCCATGATTCAGTCTTGGTAGGTTGTATTTTTCTAGGACTTTGTCCATTTCGTCTAGGTTATCCAATTTGTTGGTGTACACTTATTTATAGCAGTGTCTTATAATCCTATTCATTTCTGTAAAATCAGTAGTAATGTCCCTCTTTTCATTTCTGATTTTAATGACTTCAACTTTCTTTTTTTCTTAGACAATCTAGCTGAAGATTTGTCAAGTTTGCTAATCTTTTTGAAAAAATAACTCTCAGTTTTCTTGATCTTTTTCCATTGTTTTTCTAGGCTCTATTTCATTTATCTCTGCTCTAATCTTTTATTATTTTCTTCCATTTGCTAGCTCTGGGTTTAGCTTGTTCTTCTTTTTCTAGTTTTTCAAGATATAAGGTCAGATAGCTGATGTGAGCCCTTTCTTCTTTTTTAATGTTAAGTTTTTAAATAAACTTCCCTCTTAGTACTGCTTTCACTGCACCCCAGAAGTTTTGGTATATTGTGTTTTCATTTTCATTTTTATCAGGATATATTTCCTAATTTCCCTTGTGATGCATTGTTTGTTTAAGAATGTGTTCTTTAATTTCAACATATCCGTGAGTTTTCTGCTGTTTATTTCTATTTTCATTCTATGGTGATTGGAAAAGAAACTGTATGATTTCAACCTTTTACAATTTATTAAGATTTGTTTTGTGGCCTAACAGATGGTCTATAGTGGAGACTGTTCCACGTGTACTTGAGAAAAATGTGTATTCTTTTTATTTTTGGTGAGGAAGATTGGCCCTGAGCTAACATCTATTGCTAATCTTCCTCTTTTTGCTTGAGGAAGATTGTTGCTGAGCTAACATCTGTGCCAATCTTACTCTATTTTGTATCTAGGATGCCACCACAGCATGGCTTGATGAGTGGTGTGTAGGTCTGCACCCGGGATCCAAATCTGAAAACCCTGGGCTGCTGAAGCAGAGCGCGTGAACTTAACTACTACACCACCAGGCAGCCCCAAGAATGTGTATACTGATGTTGCTAGAAGGAGAGTTCTGTATACGTCTGTGTTGTTCAGCTCCTCTCTTTCCTTACTGATCTTCTGACTGGATGTTCTAACTACTATTGAAAGTGGACTACTGAAGTCTCCTACTATTATTGTAGAGCTGTCTGTTTTTCCCTTCAATTCTGTCAATGTTTGCTTTATATATTTTGGAGCTCAGATGTTTGGTGCATTTATGTTTATAATTGTTATAGCTTTTTTGTGAATTGAATCTTTTTTCATTATATATACCCTTCTTTGTCTCTTATAACAGTTTTCAACTTAAAGTCTATTTTATCTGATATTAGTGTAACCACCCCTGCTCTCTTTTGGTTACTATTTGCATGGAATGTCTTTTTCCATTCTTTCACTTTCAACCTATACATATCCTTAGATCTAAAGTATCTTATAGACAGAATATAGTTGGATACTGTTTTTTTAATCCATTCTAATCTATATCTTTTGATTGGGAAGTTTAATCCATTTACACTTAAAGTAATTAATAATAGGGAAGGACTTACTTTTGCCATTTTATTTGTTTTCTGTATGTCTTATAGCTATTTTGTCCCTCATTTAGTCCATTATTCCCTTCCTTTAGGTTTACTTGATTTTTTTAATGACACATTTGGATTCCTTTCTCATTTCCTTTTGTGTATATTCTATAGATATTTTCTTTGTGGTTACCATGGTGATTACATATAACATGAAAAAGTTATAACAATCTATCTTAAATTGATACCAACTTAACTCCAATTACAGTAAAAAAACACTCCTTTACAGCTCCACCCCCTACTTTCATGTTATTGATGCCACAAATTATCTTTATATGTCATTTATCCATTAACACAGATTTATAATTACTTTTACACACTTGTATTTTAAGTCCTGTAGAAAACAAAAAGTCAAATTACAAACCAAAATTACAATTATAATGGTTTTTATATTTGTCCATGTACTTACCCGTACTGGAGAAATTTATATTTTCATATGGCTTTGCGTTACTGTCAGAGCTCTTTCATTTGAACTTGAAAGTCTCTCTTAAGCATTTCTTGTACGGCAGGTCTAGTGGTAACAAACTCCCTCACCTTTTATTTGGGAAACTCTTAACTTTTCCCTTCATTTTTGAAGGACAGTTTTGCCCAATATAGAATTCTCAGTTGATCACTTTTTCTTTTGGTACTTTAAACATAACATCCCACTGCCCTCTGGCCTGCAAGGTTTCTGCTGAGAAATCCACTGATAATCTTACTGGGGATCCCTTATACATTACAAGTTGCTTTTCTTTTGCTGCTTCCAAGAATCTCTTTGTCTTTGACATTTGACAGTTTGATGATAACATGTCTCAGTGTGGGTCTCTGGATTTTTTTTTTTATTTATTTATTTTTTATTGAGTTATTGATAGGTTACAATCTTGTGAAATTTCAGCTGTACATTAACGTTTGTCATTCGTGTTGTAGGTGCACCACTTCACCCTTTGTGCCCACCCCCCACCCCACCTTTCCCCTGGTATCCACTAAACTGTTCTTAGTCCATAATTTTAAATTCCTCATATGAGTGGAGTCATACACAGATTATCCTTCTCTCGCTGGCTTATTTCACTTAACATAATTCTCTCAAAGTCCATCCCTGTTATTGTAAATGGAATGATTTTGTTCTGTTTTGCAGCTGAGTAGTATTCCATTGTATATATGTACCACATCTTCTTTATCCATTCGTCTGTTGATGGGCACTTAGGTTGCTTCCACGTCTTGGCTATTGTAAACAGTGCTGCAATAAACATTGGGGCACATAGGACTTTTGGGATTGCTGACTTCAAGCTCTTTGGATAAATACCCAGTAGTGGGATGGCTGGATCGTATGGTAGTTCTATTTTTAATTTTTTGAGGAATCTCCATACTGTTTTCCATAGTGGCTGCACCAGTTTGCATTCCCACCAGCAGTGTATGAGGGTTCCTTTTTCTCCGCAACCTCTCCAACATTTGTTGCTATTAGTTTTAGATATTTTTGTCATTCTAACGGGTGTAAGGTGATATCTTAGTGTAGTTTTGATTTGCATTTCCCTGATGATCAGCGATGATGAGCATCTTTTCATGTGCCTATTGGCCATCAGTATATCTTCTTTGGAGAAATGTCTGTTCATGTCTCCAGCCCATTTTTTGATTGGGTTGTTTGATGTTTTGTGGTTGAGTTGCGAGAGTTCTTTATATATTAAGGGTATTAAGCCTTTGTCAGATATATGACTTGCAAATATTTTTTCCCAGTTAGTGGGTTGTTTTTTTGTTTCAATCCTGTTGTCATTTGCCTTGAAGAAGCTCTTTAATCTGATGAAGTCCCATTTGTTTATTCTTTCTATTGTTTCCCTTCTCTGAGAAGGCATGGTGTCCGAAAAGATCCTTTTAATACTGATGTCAAAGAGTGTACTGCCTACGTTTTCTTCCAGAAGCCTTATGGTTTCAGGTCTCACCTTTAGGTCTTTAATCCATTTTGAGTTTATTTTGGTGAATGGTGAAAAAGAATGGTCAATTTTCATTCTTTTACATGTGGCTTTCCAGTTTTCCCAGCACCATTTGTTGAAAAGACTTTCTTTTCTCCATTGTATGCTCTCAGCTCCTTTGTCAAAGATAAGCTGTCCATAGATGTGTGGTTTTATTTCTGGGCTTTCAATTCTGTTCCATTGATCTGTGCACCTGTTTTTGTACCAGTACCATGCTGTTTTGATTACTGTAGCTTTGTAGTATGTTTTGAAGTCAGGGATTGTGATGCCTCCCGTTTTGTTCTTTTTTCTCAGGATTGCTTTAGAAATTCGGGGTCTTTTGTTGCCCCATATGAATTTTAGGATTCTTTGTTCTAATTCTGTAAAGAATGTCATTGGGATTCTGATTGGGATGGCGTTGAATCTGTAGATTGCTTTAGGTAGAACGGACATTTTAACTATGTTTATTCTTCCAATCCATGTACATTCCATGTCTTTCCATCTCCTTATGTCGTCATCCAATTCTCTCAGAAAGGCCTTGTAATTTTCATTATATAGGTCCTTCACTTCCTTAGTTAAGTTTACCCCAAGGTACTTTATTCTTTTTGTTGCGATTGTGAATGGTACTGTATTCTTGAGTTCTTTTTCTGTTGGTTCATTACTGGAGTACAGAAGTGCTACTGATTTATGCAAATTGATTTTATACCCTGCAACTTTGCTGTAGTTGTTGATTACTTCTAACAGTTTTCCAATGGATTCTTTGGGGTTTTCTATATATAAGATCATGTCGTCTGCAAACAGCGAGAGTTTCACCTCTTCCCTCCCTATTTGGATTCCTTTTATTCCTTTTTCTTGCCTGATTGCTCTGGCCAGGACCTCCAGTACTATGTTAAATAAGAGTGGTGATAGAGGGCATCCTTGTCTCATTCCTGTTTTCAGGGGGATGGGGTTCAGTTTTTGCCCATTGAGTATGATGTTGGCTATGGGTTTGTCGTATATGGCCTTTATTATGTTGAGGTAGTTTCCTTCTATGCCCATTTTGTTCAGAGTTTTTATCATAAATGGCTGTTGGATCTTGTCAAATGCCTTCTCTGCATCTATTGAGATGATCATGTGGTTTTTATTGCTCAGTTTGTTGATGTGGTGTATCACGTTGATTGATTTGTGGACGTTGAACCATCCTTGTGTCCCTGGTATGAATCCCAACTGATCCTGATGTATGATTCTTTTGATGAATTGCTGAATTCTGGTTGCCAAAATTTTGTTTAGAATTTTTGCATCTATGTTCATCAGTGATATTGGCCTGTAGTTCTCTTTTTTTGTGGTGTCCTTGTCAGGTTTTGGGATCAGCGTGATGTTGGCCTCATAGATGTGTTAGGAAGTGTTCCATCTTCCCTAATTTTTTGGAATAGCTTGAAAAGGATAGGTATTAAAACCTCTCTGAAAGTTTGGTAGAATTCCCCAGGAAAGCCATCTGGTCCTGGGGTTTTATTCGTTGGGATGTTTTTGATTGCTGTTTCAATCTCTTTCCTTGTGATTGGTCTGTTCAAACTGTCTGCCTCTTCTTGAGTGAGCTTTGGGAGATTGTAGGAGTCCAAGAATTTATCCATTTCCTCTAGGTTATCCATTCTGTTGGCATATAGTTTTTTGTAGTATTCTCTTATAATCTGTTGTATTTCTGCAGAGTCTGTTGTTATTTCTCCTCGCTCATTTCTGATTTTGTTTATTTGAGCTTTCTCCCTTTTTTTCTTTGTAAGTCTGGCTAGTGGTTTGTCAATTTTATTTATCTTCTCAAAAAACCAGCTCTTTGTCTCATTGATCCTTTCTACTGCCTTTTTCGTTTCAATAGTATTTATTTCTGCTCTGATTTTTATTATTTCTCTCCTTCTGCTGACTTTGGGCTTCATTTGTTCTTTTTTCTCTAGTTCAGTTAGGTGTGCTTTAAGGTTGCTTATTTGGGATTTTTCTTGTTTGTTAAGATGTGCCTGTATTGTGATGAATTTTCCTCTTAATACAGCTTTTGCTGTATCCCATATGAGTTGGTATGGCATGCTATCATTTTCATTTGTTTCCAAGTATTTTTTTATTTCTTCTTTAAGTTCTTCAATGATCCATTGCTTGTTCAGTAGTGTGTTGTTTAGTCTCCACATCTTTGTGCCTTTCTCAGCTTTTTTCTTGTAATTAATTTCTAGCCTTATAGCACTATGATCTAAGAAGATGCTTGTTATTATTTCAATTTTTTTAAATTTGTAGAGGCTTGCCTTGTTTCCCAACATATGGTCTATCCTAGAGAATGTTCCACGTGCACTTGAGAAGAATGTGTATTCAGCTCTTTCAGGGTGGAGTGATCTATATATGTCTATTAAGTCCAATTGTTTTAGTTTTTCATTTAACTCCACTATTTCCTTGTTGATTTTCTGTCTGGATGATCTGTCCATTGATGTGAGTGGGGTGTTGAGGTCCCCTACTATTACTGTGTTGTTTTTAACATCTTCCTTTAGGTCTGTTAATAGTTGCTTTATGAATCTTGGTGCTACTGTATTGGGTGCATAGATATTTATAAGCGTTATTTCTTCTTGATGAAGTGTCCCTTTGATCATTATATATTGTCCCTCTGTGTCTCTCTTTACCTGTCTTATTTTGAAATCCACTTGGTCTGATACGAGAATTGCAACACCTGCCTTTTTTTCCTTGCTATTTGCTTGAAGCATTGTCCTCCACCCCTTCACCCTGAGTCTGTGTTTGTCCTTGGGGCTGAGGTGTGTTTCCTGGAGGCAACAAATTGTTGGATCTTGTTCTTTAATCCATTTTGCCACTCTGTGTCTTTTTATTGGAGAGTTCAATCTGTTCACATTGAGAGTGATTATTGATGCATGTGGACTTAATGCTGTTAATCTGTCACTCATTATCTTGTTTTCCTGTGTTTCTTTTCCTGTGTGCTTTATCCTACCCATTTAATACTGCAATTTCTTATGCTGGGTTTCTTAGATTTTTCCTTATTTATGATTTGTGACTCTGTTCTGTACTTTATTTTAGTGTCTACCTTGAAGTTTGTATTTAGAATCTTGTGTATAATATAGTCTATTCTCTGGTGGTCTCTTACCTACTTGACCAATACTGCTTTAGACCCTTTGCTCTTCCCCTCCTAAATAATTATTTTCATTTTTTATTCCAACTCGTCTTATTCATTTGTTGTTAGAGTCCTAAGATCGCCCTTGTTTTGGTAGTTTCCTTACCTTTACCCTTATGCTATAATTGAATATTTGCTATCCTGTTCTGGTTCTATCCATCGGTCTCCCTAGTCTGTGGATTGTGTCCCCTTTCTCCCTTTTTTCTTTTTTCAAGTATGAGAGCCTTCTTGAGGATTTCTTGTAATGGAGGGCTTTTAGTTACAAATTCCCTTAACTTTTGTTTGTCTGGAAAAGATTTAATTTCTCCCTCATATCTGAAGGAAATTCTTCCTGGATAGAGTATTCTTGGCTGAAGGTTTTTATCCTTTAAAGCTTTGAATATATCACTCCATTCTCTCCTAGCTTGTAGGGTTTCTGTAGAGAAATCTTCTGACAGTCTGATAGGGGCTCCTTTATAGGTTATTCTCTTTTTTTTTCCTTACTTCCCTGAGTATTCTCTCCTTATCATTCCTATTTGCCAACTTTACTACTATGTGCCTTGGGGTAGCTCTTTTCACACTGACAAATCTAGGAGATCTAAAACCCTCCTCTACACACATTTCTCCATTGATCTCTAGATTTGGGAAGTTCTCTTCAATAATTTCGTTAAGCACACTTTCTGCTCCATTTTCCTTTTCCATATTCTCGGGAATTCCTATGATCCTTATGTTCTTACTCCTCATTGAATCCATTATCTCTCGGAGAGTTTCCTCATTTGTTTTAATTCTTAGTTCTCTTTCTTCCTCTGTCTGGTGCCATTCAGCCTGTCTGTCCTCGATTATGCTAATTTTCTCCTCTATGTTGTCTACACGGGCATTCAGGGAATCCGTATTCTGTTTTATCTGGTCCATTGTGTTTTTCATCTCAAGTATTTCTGTTTGATTCTTCTTTATGATTTTAATCTCTTTTGTGAAGTAACTCCAGAACTCGGTTTGTTTCTCTATCTTTCTCTCTACCTCATTGAGTTTTTTGATTATAGCTGCTCTGAATTCATTATCACTTAGTTTACCTAATTCCAAGTCCTCAGGACTTAATTCTGTGTTTTTATTGTTTTCCTTCTGGTCTGGGGCTTTTATAAATTGCTGGATGGTAGAGGAGCGGTTTTTTCTCATGGTGGTAGAATTCAGTTGCAGTTACAGCCTGTTGCCACTAGATGGGGGTCGAGAGCGGCGTGTTATGAGCTCTCCACCTTGGGGCAATATGGCTGCACGCACTGGCTTCGCTGGGGGGGAGCGGCTGTTACTTACACATACTGGTCTGGGTTCAGATCAGTTCTGTTCTCTGGTCTCCCAAGGCCCTTGATTTATGGGGTCCCCGTGGACGGAAGCTTTCCCCCCGTCAGCGGGTCTCCACTGAATCAGCGGCAAGAGTCCTGGATGATCCCCCGGTCGCGCGACCCCTGCCCCGCTCCTTCCCGACCCATGCCGCAGCGATCGCAGACTCTAGGGGAGGGTGCGATGTTCTCTCCTACCGTTCCAGCGCCTCCGAAGGTATAAAACAAGGTTTATGATCTCCGCCTTCTTGGAATTGTAGGTCTCTAACGAGCTGGCATTATTTTTGTTCTCTGAAATTCAGTTCTTCCAACCTTTTGTTGTATTTTGGAGGGGAGAGAATCCCGGGTCAGCTCACCCCGCCATTTTTGGATTTTATCCTACCTTGAGTTTGTTGAGCTTCCTGTGTTTGTACACCTGTCTTTCCTCAAATTTGGGAAGTTATTTTCCCAGTCATTATTTCTTAAAATAACCTTCTTTCCTTTTCTCTCTTTTCTCTTGGGAATCACATAATGTTTGCGTTGGTCTACATAATGTATCCCATAGTCCCTTAGGCTATGTTCACTTTTCTTCATTTTTGTTTTCATTTTTGCACCTCAGATCTGTCTTGAAGTTTGCTGATTCTTTCTTCTGCCTACTCGAGTCTGATGAATCCCTCTAGTGATTCTTTTCAATTCAGTTATTGTATTTTTCAGGTCCAGAATTTCTGCTGTTCTTTTTTTATAATTTCTACCTCTTTATTGAGATTCTCATTTTTCTCATATATTGTTTTCCTGATTTCCTTTAGTTCTTTGCCCATATTTTCATTTAACTCTTAAGAGTTAGGACAACTGTTTTAAAGTCTTTGTCTAGTAAGTCTTATGCCTGTGTTTTTTCAGGGATGGTTTCTGGAAATTTATTTTGTTCCTTGGAATGGGCTATGTTTTCCTGTTTCTTTGGATGCCTTGTCTTCTTTTGTTGTTAAAAATTGGACATTTGAGGGCTGGCCCCGTGGCCGAGTGGTTAAGTTCACGCGCTCCGCTGCAGGCGGCCCAGTGTTTCGTTGGTTCGAATCCTGGGCACGGACATGGCACTGCTCATCAGACCACGCTGAGGCAGCGTCTCACATGCCACAACTAGAAGGACCCACAATGAAGAATATACAACTATGTACCGGGGGGCTTTGGGGAGAAAAAGGAAAAAATAAAATCTTAAAAAAAAAAAAAATTGGACATTTGATAAAACAGCCACCTCTCCCAGTCTTTGCAGCCTGGTATGGAAAAGATTCATTAGTTAGCAGGGCATGTTTTGAGAGTTGGGAGCAGCTCAGGGTGAAGCCTTAAAATCTTCTTAGGTCATTTCTGGTTATGTATCCTGCCTGGGCCTGTGTGTGTGAGTGTGTGTTTTCAGATTTCCCCTGTATACACCGCTGCTTTTAAATGTCTTAATTTCCCAAAGAGTCTCACACCTCAGCTTCTTCTCAGGGCCTTAGATATTATATGGTTTTTATATTATATATATTATATATACATGTATATTATAAATATCATATTCCTCTACCTGTAATCTCATGTCCCACGTGTCCGCAGGTGTGTGGTCCCACTCCAGCTTTCAAGCACCATGGAGCCTACCACTGCTTTCCACAGCTTCTGCCAGTCTGAGATCCAAGCTATACCACTATTCCTCATCTGAGCACTGAGTCAAGTGAAACAGAAACCAGTCCCTTTGGTCGCCCACAGACAGGTTAGAAAGTCACAAAGGACTTCTCCTTCCAGCCTGAGGGAGGGAACTGGGAATTGGTTGCTTCCTCATGGTCATGTGAGACCAGGGAGGGGGTGAGGCAAGGATGAGTAAAAATGTCACAAAATTTCCTACAGTTTTGAATGTAGCTTCTTCTTGATTGGGAATTTCCCTAGTTACTGTAGATCTTTGACTAGTCCAAAGAGCTCCTATAACATTATTTTAATCAGTCTCTAGTTGTTTTTCTAATCCTTTCATGGGAGAACAAGTACCTACAGCTTCCTAGTCTGCCATCCTGCTGTCATCACTCTTCGATTTCCTCTTTAATACACAGTTGTTTAAAAATGCCCATATGGCTAGATTTTTATTAGCTACATGTTTATTGTTATTTTTAGTTTTTTTCTTTTGTATTCACCATGGAATCTAGTCTTTGTGATTTCCATTAAAATATATAGTCATTTAAAAAATGCTTTACAAATGTTTGAAAGATTGGGTATTCTCAGTTGTTATAAGGTTATGAATATTTATTAAATTAAGCTGGATAACTATTACTCAAATAATTTCTGTACTTTTTTAGTCAAGTTGGTCTATTAATTTTTGAGAGAGGGATATTAAGTTTCCCATCATGATTATGGATTTGTCCATTTCTCATCATATTATAAGAGTTTTGGCTTTATTATGTAGTGACTATTACAGCTTCCTCGTGGATTGCACCCCATTTTTTTGTTTTCCTTAATGCATTTTGCCTTGAGTTCTATTAATATTTTGCTTGATATTAATATTGCCACTCTTTCTCATTTTTTTGTTACCATCTTCCTGATTAGATATTTTTCTATATTTTTATTTTTAACCTTCTATGTCTTTTTTAATTTTATATTTACACATCATAATAAGCATAAATCTGAATCTAATTTTTCCTTTTTGCCTTCTCTGTTTTTTAAAAAAGGGATTCAAGTTTACCCATTCAAGTTTATGTTTGGTCTTATTCCTGACACTTTATGTTATGTTTTGTATTTGCCATGTTTTCTGAATTTCCTTCACCTTCCCCACACACTCATATTTCCTATCATTTACTGAAACAATTACATTTTCTCAGTGTTCCTTTAAAATTTCTTTTGAAGTTCTGTTTGGACATTTTGCAACTAATTTCCAGTGTTTCTCAAAGTAGATTCAAGGGTCAATTGTATCACAGTCACCTTGGATGGTTTTTTAAAAAATTGTGGTAAAATGTGCATAACATAAGATTTACCATTTTAACTATTTTCAAATGTACAGTTTAGTGGCATAAAGAAAATTCACATTGTTTTACAACTATCACAATCATCCACCTCTTTGACTTTGTCATCATCCCAAACTAAAATCTTGCACCCATTACACAATAACTCCCCACTCACTCCCTCCTCCAGGCCCTGGTAACCCTTGTACTCTCTGTCTCTATGAATTTGACTATTCCAGATACCTCATGTAAGTGGTATCATATAATCTGGCTTATTTCAATTAGCATAATATCTTAAAGATTCATCCATATTGTAGTATGTTATCAGAATTTCATTCTTTTTGTTTGTTTCTATATGAGATGATGGATATTAACTAAACTATTGCAATAATCATTTCCCAATATATGTAAGTCATTATGCTGTGCACCTTAAACTTATACAGTGCTGTATGTCAATTACATCTCAATAAAACCAAAAGAAAAAGAAAGAATTCCATTCCTTTTTAAGGCTGAAAAATATTCCATTATATGTATATAACACATTTAGTTTATCCATTCATCCATCAATGGACATTTGTGATGTTTCCACCTTTTGGCTATTGTGAATAATGCTGCTACGAACATAGGTATACAAACATCTGTTTGAGCTCCTGCTTTCAATTCTTTGGGTATATACCCAGAAGTGGAATTGCTGGATGATATGGTAACGTTATGTTTAATTTTTTGATGACCACCATATTGTTTTCCACATTTTACATTCCCACCAGCAATGCACAAGAGTTCCAATTTCTCCATATCCTCACCAAGACTCATTCTCCATTTGTTGATAATAGTCTTCCTAATGGGTGTGAAGTGATATCTCATTGTAGTTTTATTTGCATTTCCCTAATGTTTAGTGAAGTTGAGTATCTTTTCATGTGCTTATGGGTCATTTGTATGTCCTTTTTGGAGAAATGTCTATTCAAGTCCTTTTCCCATTTTTGAATTGGGTTGTTACTTCTTGTTGTTGAGTTTTAGGAATTCTTTATATATTCTAGATATTAACTCTTTATCACATATGTGATTTGCAAATATTTTCTCCTATTCCATGGGTTGCCTATTGTCCTTTGATTTACAACCTGAGGTGTTTTTTAAAATGTAGACTGTAGAGCCTCACTCTAGACCTACAGAAGTAGAATGCCTAGAGGGTAAAGCCTGAGCATCTATGTTTTTAAAAAGAGTAACAAGTGATTATTATGCTTGACTCTTAGTTGTTGCCCTTAAACTTTCTGCTAGCATTTAAAAACATTTTTTGGAATAAATTTGAAAGCTTACCAGGATATCCTAATCCTTCCTGATGAAAGAAAAATTTTGCCTTCTTCCCTTGATGTTTTATTGAAATTATGTGGAGTTTTAGTTCTTAATTACTATTAATTGGGGGCCGGCCTGGTGGCGCAGTGGTTAAGCGCACACGATCTGCTTCGGCAGCCCAGGGTTTGCTGGTTCAGATCCTGGGTGCGGACATAGCACCACTTGTCAAGCCATGCTGTGGCAGGCGTCCCACATATAAAGTAAAGGAAGATGGGCACGGATGTTAGCTCAGGGCCAGCCTTCCTCAGTGAAAAGAGGAGGATTGGCAGCAGATGTTAGCTCAGAGCTAATCTTCCTCAAAAAAAAAAAAGAAAGTTATTATTAATTTTCTTACACCATCTCTTCATATTTTTGAGAATTCTTTCTTTATAACTATATTAGCCTCTCAGCCAAACTATCAACAAATATTTAGACTTAACTACCAATAGCAGAGCTTTTTTTGAGTATCACTGCTTTTTTTATGTCTTCTTTGTACACAGATTAATGTCTCATTTGTTGGATTCCATCCTTGAATAATGTTTTCAGACCATGGGTAACACATTTTCTCAGTTCCTAGATGTCAACAGTTGCTTTATTTTGCTTTCACATATTGATACATTAGCCATTGATTATAACTACAAGTCAATATTTTCTTTTAGATATAGTCATATGAATTTTGTCACACGGACAACTCTTGTCTTTCAGAATTCTACAATGCAGATGAAACGTCTGTTCGTCAAAGTTTGATCTGCAGAAATGAGTGAGATTCTCATTTCTTTGTGGATAACCTGTTTTGCTCTTTTTTGTCTTTATTTTTATACATAATTTTCTCTCCCTCTTTCTCACTCTGGCATCTTTTAGTCCTATTCTTTATCTTTGGAACTTAGAAACATCACCAAGATGTGTCCATGTATGTGTTTTCTCCCAGCCAGTCATTATTTGTGCTGTAAGATATTCATTCTTTTTATTTTCCATATCAATTTCCATGTTAGTCCTCCCCATTTTACTATTCAGGCCTTCTACTAGTAACCAGAAGATTTTGGTACTTTTTGGTAAAAGTTTTAATTTCTAAGAATTTCTGTTTTTGTTTTCTTTGCATTTTTTTTCATGATGTCCTATTCTTATTTCCTTCAGGGTCTGTTTTTCACCTTAGCCTATTTCTTTCACAGTACTGGTTTTATTAAAATGTCTCATAATTTTTAATTTTTCACTCATAATTACAAATGAGGAACTGAGTGGATTGTACAGGAAAGCTGGTCAGGGTTTCCAAGCAGGTGCACAGGTCTATTTAATCATTTCCCCCTTTTTGTGTCCTGTGAAGATGTGGGATTCCTTCAGATTCAGCTCTGCTTTATGATCTAGTTCTGATGGTCATTGCAGGAACCTTCTGTCAGTCAGGTTTCTCTTACTTATAAAATTCATGAAACGATTCTTTCAGCTTTAATCAAGGAGCATCTGTCACAGGCTGACCCCTCCATATGTATGAGCTGTGGAAGAGGGATCTGCTTTAGAGTCAGCACATTAATTAATTTCCCAGAAGGATGCACTCTGGTCTATTTCCACAACCTGTAGCTGCTGACTTCATGCTTGAAATTTCTCTATGCTCTCCTGCTGACTTTGGATTGTAGTTTTTCTCTGCTGGTTTCTTGATCATACAGATTCTGTACGCCTTCTATCTTCCAGAAGTTTCTCAAAACTTCTGATTTACTAGTAGTGACCTTTCCTATTTTCCTGCAGTATTATAGATTTATTCTTTCTTCTTAAATAAATTCTGTCATAACGTTGGGATTTTGAGAAGGGTAGAAAATAAATGGCTATTATTGGCCTGCCATTTAGATTCAGAAGTTCACAGTTATCTTAAACAGAAGTGTTTACAATGTTTCCTCATCTTCTAATCACAGTCATACTATAAGCAACCTAAAAAATTCAGGAGCATTTTTAGATTAAAAGTATGTGCAGGTCACTAAGTTTTGTCAGTATTATACCTGTCAATGGCTTGAAGATCATTGGCTGGATTCCAAGTGGGATCAAATAAGACAACAACATTGGCACCAACAAAATTGAGGCCTAGCCCACCAGCCCTGGAGGAAACAGAAAAGAGCATATTAAAACAGTAAAAAAAAAAAAAAAATTGTTGCTCTGTGACTCAATTGTGCCAAGTTTTTATAACCAAATCAACACAATATTGCACTATCATCATAAAAGTAAGGTGCTTAAAGCACAAATATGCCACAAATGAAACAGCTAAGGAATATTCTTTTACTACCACTCCAGAATATCCATAAAACTTTTGACCATTAGAGCCCATGTAAGTAGATTATGCTGGTTTTTACATTTTTTTTGGATACTCAAATCTATTTCTATAAGATTTTCCTAACGTAATTTTAAAAAACTGTTAGCATATTCCAGCTAAATAAAGTAATATACATATTTTAAAAAATCAATCCAGGGGCTGGCCTGGTGGCATAGTGGTTAATTAAGTTGATGCGCTTTGCCTTGGTGGCTTGGGGTTTGTGGGTTTGGATCCCGGGTGTGGACTTACACACTGCTCACTGAGCCAAATTGTGGCAGTCCCACATACAAAAAAAAAAAAAGAGGAAAACTGGCAACAGATGTTAGCTCAGGGCTAATCTTCCTCGCCAAAAGAAAAAAAAATCAATACAGGAGTAGACGCACTTTTCCTTATTCCTGAGAAATGCTCTCATGTTTCTGGGGAAGTTAAGATATAGCTTTCTGGAATAAAGGTGAGAGAAATACAACACAATTTTTCTCAAGAGCCTTTCAAACTATGATTCATGGTGTTGGAATATTTAGAGGCACCTAAATCATCTGGAAAAATTGACTTTTGGAGTATAGTAACCCAAATCCTTAATTTAATCCTTGTAAGTGAATAACTATGAAAACATTACAGTTCAAGTTACATGGTTTGCTTAGAAAGTTGTTTCTAGTCAATCAGTGTGTGATTCTGAAAGTTTACATGAAGAATGAACTTGTGCCTAGTACTCATGCTATAGATAGTCTCTCTGCTACTTATACAGAAAGTCAAAAGTTTTATCTTCATTTTATTTGACCTCTGGTTAAAATACACACATATACTTTTGACAGTATTTATTAATGTCAAATTACTTAATGGCTTTGTTACATTTATTTTTTTAGCAGCCAAAACATATCAGAATACTATTAATTCCTTTTGGAATGAAGTTATTTCTAAAGATATCTTTTCTAAAGGTATCTTTCAGGAAAACTGGATGTATACAGTATTCATCTACAGAGTTAAAGATTTCAGCTTCCTGCAAAGCTTATCAGATTTTCTCTAACGGTAACTGTTATCTTCCCACGTTTTGAATTTTCTGGTCTACATACCCTATATTTAATAATTATTTTATGATATAACAATGACAAAATTTTGCATTTTTTAAAAGGAAAGCAAAACTAAAGTCCAAGAACAAAATTATTCTCTTCAACAGTTTTTCTAATCTCAACTTTCAAAGTCTTTCTCATTCCTTAGGTCCTCCACATTCTATTCTAGTATTAAATAAGTATATCAAAAAGTATACTTTAACCATATTTTAATGTTCCACAAAAAAGGGCTTCAATGAATTAAGTTTTATGGTTATGTATTAACTATTATAAAGGGCCAATTGAAGTATTCATTTAAAGAATGCATCTTAGAAAACCTAAATAAATGAAGAGATACCATGTTCATGGATAGGAAGGTTCAATATCATAAAAATGCCAATTTTCCTCAAAGTCATTTATAAATTCAACAACTCTAATAAAAATCTTAACCCAAGGAAAAAATGCTTCTTTAACTGAATGAGATGATTATGGGAAGCTAAGCTTTAAGGTGTTGCTGTTCCTGAATAAAGATAATTCTGAGAACAAAAGAGCTTAGAAAGCAAGAAAAATTTTAGACTAAAAATTATTTCAAATAATATAAGATTGGAAAATGACATTTTTCAGAATGTAGAGCAAAGATAAAAACACAAAATATGAGAGAAAAGTTCAGAGATTTAAAGAATGAATATAGGAGCTCTAAAATCTGACAACCTAGCATGCAAGCTAGAGAGGGAAAATGGAAGAGAAGCCAAAGAAATAATCAAAGAGAATTTTCCAGAGTTAAAAACGAATAAAGCCTTCAGATTGTGCCCAGCACAATAAATAAACAAAGACCCACACCAAGACTCAAATATCACTATGAAATTTCAGAATACCACAGATGAAGAGAAACTCCTGTGAGTTCCCAAAGGGGAATGAGAATCAGATTGGCATTAGACATCGATTAAGCAACACTAAATACCAGGAAACAATGCTGTGATAACTTCAGTCTAGAATTCTACAGTTGGCCAAAATAGCAGTTAAGTGAGAGAGCACATAAAAGACATTTTTCTGATATTCAAAGATGCAGAAAGTTTACTTTCTATACAACCTGGCTTACAAAGTTACTTGAAGATATTCTTCAGTAAAACAAGGGGGCAAACCAAGAATGAAGATGGCATGAAATCCAGGAAAAATGGATCCAATGCAGAAGAGAGTGAAAGATAACTTCAAGATAATAGTTCCTTATCAGGCCCTAGAGAGTAGCCAGTCCAGATTGAAAACAGAGAACAAAAGCCTTCAGGAGGAAGTTCTTCAGGATACAAAGGACTCAAGAGAAAAGAAAGTGTGAATGTGAATTAGTAATATATTGAAGATTACTATCACAAAAGGCAAGAATACACTGAGGGAAAAAAACTGAATAAGAAAGTCACGACTGAAATATGAAGTGAACTGAACTGTGCAAACATAAGATGACAGAAGAAGTGTTAGAAAAGAGAACTCATTTGAGCTTGATATTAAGACTATTCTCCTTGAATTGGCCGAGAGATCATGAACATTCAGAGAAGTTCCCTTAGCACTACATGCTCCAGCATTAAACAATGTCCACAAAATCCTAATAATGTAAATGCTGCTTTGTAGCCTCCAAATTTTTGAGCCATCCTATGGACAGAGCACAGAAGACTTAGTTATTGTTGCAGGACTTAGTGAAAATTATTATCCCTGATGAGGTAAAAGTTAAAATAGTTGACAGATCATATGGAAAGGCGACAAAAGTGGAAGAAAGGGTGGGTATGTGCTAATGCTAATACCACACATTACAAGCACTTAGAAGATACCATAGAAAGTTGATGGACTAAACATCAAAAACTGAAGGATATTATATAAAGATACAAAAGTAATTCATAGACAAATAAAAATAGTAAAGATTGTGTGGAAAGTGGGGAAAGGGTAGTGTAAGTAGACTAAATCCTCCTCTTTCATAACAGACTCCAAGATGTGTAAAGTTGATAAACTAAAAGATAAAGAAGACTTAGGATTCTGGGTAAAACGATGGACTAAGCCAACATGAAAACTTTTCTGCTACAACACCTATAAATTAAATACAAACAATTGCAAAATGAGAAAAACAAAACAAAAACTGAGCCTCTGTGTCTTTTGCAAAACATAGCTGAAGAATGTATTTATTCTGTCATGTAAGGTTCTTTACGTAAAGACTCATGCAACAAATTATTCCTTGAATTTACAGGAAAATAGGAATCCAAAACTTCTTCCCTTGCCTTTGTTGGGATGCCTTGCAGAAGTCAAAGCAAAACTACAGTAGTGCACAACTCCTAAGCCAGTCTTCAAAGGATTTCCACAGAGGAAAAAGTCCCACTGAGGACAAGCGCAAAATAGGAAACTACAACGTGTGAAGAAACCACCTACCACAAGCAAGAGCCAGAGGCAACAACAGGCAGAAGCATTAGTTCCCATAAGTACAGGAGTTAACAGAGCAGAAATGCCATTCACAAAGAGATTTAAAAAAATAATGATTGGAATTATTAAAGAAATAAAGAAAGGCTAGAAACCATAAAGAACAAAATATAAGTAAAAATTAGGCTGATTAGAAAAGTATCAATAGGACTTCTAAAAATGAAAAATACAGTCTTTAAAAATTAAAAATTCAATGAATGGGTTAAACAGCAATTTGTAAGATCTGAAGAGATCATTGGCAGCTTTATGGCAGATCTCATCATTTTAGACTGGTGGCGAGCAGAGGAGCAGTGAGACATGACTGCTTGTTTTACGTTCTACAGTATTTGAACTGTTGTTGAAGGCATTATTGCCCTGAAAACATTATTTAAAAATTAAGCATGACTATGTGTGTTTTATAAAACCTAACTGAAGGTAGTATTCTATGTCATCTAGTGCTCTGCATGTAAGGACTCGTGAGAAATCACTTCTTGAATTCATTCACAAGGAAACGGGAACCCAGAGCTTCTCTCTTCATGCCTTAGTTGCAGGAGTTCACAAATAATTTCAGTGCTCAACAGTAAGTAGCTCATTCATCATACATATTATTTTATTCCTCATTTTAAGTAATTTTCATTTTGATAATTTTGACTTTTTGCATTTTACATATATTTATTTTTTAAAGTCTCTTGAAATTCTTTTTGAAAGACAGCGAGAACAAATCTATAAAATACTTATTACATTAGGTGTCAAAAGTTATGGATTTGTTACCCCCCAAAAAGGGATTAATCTTCTTGGGTGTGACTGAAATCTTTCTCTAAAGTGTGTATATTCTGTAAAAGGTTTTAATGAGAGATTCACAAACAGGTGTTAGAACTGATATAACTTTCATAAAACCTATAAACGTGGAGCTGCTCTGGTGAACGGCAGGTAGAGACGGAGGAGGGAAACGCCGGGCCCCCCAGGCCCAGTGGGCTCCCTAGCTTCCTTGAGCACAGTTTGAAAATCACTGCTACAATGATTCTCAGTTGTTCGATTAATAATTCGATTATTCAACCAAGTCTGATTGTTCTGATTACAAGACATGAGTCAAAACACAACCACAGAAAATTCCTGTGGGGCAAACACTTATTTTCTTGATTGTTATCTTTATAAGCTCAGACTGATAAAGAGAATTCAGTGATGATATGAGAATTAAGAGAAAAGGTTAGGTAAAGCTCAGATATTGTTATTTCAGTCATAATTAATAGCATTTTTGCTCCTTCTCCTTAAAGCCAAATAAAACAAAGCAATATAAGTACAACCATTGAAAATTAATCCAGTAATCGGTTAAAAATTACCCTAAATCTTAAAAGCAATTAGATAAAAATCAAGTTATCAAATTTTGTTTTCTTACATTGTGGAGACAAGGCAAATGTTAACATCTTGTGTGCTGTTGAACTCTTTCACGATCTTGATTCTGTCCTCTGATTTTGTATTTCCATCCAGTCGTCGGTAATCAAGCCCAGACGCCATACAGTATTGCTGCAGCACGTCAAGCAGCTGGAGGAAAGGTAAGGAGACGGGCAAAGACGAATTCATGGTTTAATAAGTTTCATATCACTACAGAGATGAGATTTACTAAGTATTAATCATTGCTGCTCCCAATTTCTTTCTTAGAATTACAAGAGCAACAAATATTTTTCTGACTTCTGACCCATATATTTCTGCCCATTATCCTGAAACTGACTTTAAGGTTCAACAACCTTTGTTTTAAAAAAGTCAATCTTTCAGGCGAAGAAATCAATCTTTAATTTTTTTAAACTGAAACCAAATAAAAAGAAAAGTATTCCCAAATCATTTATGTAAATATATTTCATTGTTTGTGCTATTTTCCACATTCTAAAATCTCTTAAATGTCTTAAAGGACACTAATTATTAACAAAAACATCAACAGAGAATCGAAAATCCATCTTTGCGTTTGCTGTTGAGGGTTAAGCGTCTGTTTCGAAAGTCGCTTACCTCACTACGTTTCCTACAGTACGTCTAACAGAAAATGCAGCTGGACACTGTCACGTCTCTCAGGCTTTCTGCCACGGCAGTCAGGGCTGGGCCAATCAAGAACGCACTGTACATGAAACTCACCTTGGTGGAAAAGGAGAAAAGAAGGACTTTATCTTTGTTTTTCCTGCAATGATTTAAAAGCTGCTGAAGGACCTGGAAATGAACCACAGAACATCAGTGTATGAGTTCCAACTACAAGTACACTGTATACATATAAAAATTACTTGAGAATTTCTTAAAAATTATTTTTATACAACATAACCTGTTTCCCAAACAGGTTTCCCGAATATGTTTCCCAAATCCCTTCATTTTTGCCAAGTTAGAGAAATAAAGTATTAGATATTACGTGAAATGTTATTCATCATCATATTGTCAATAATGAGGTAAAGTTCCTAAAGTCTTTTATTTCATCTCATATGGTTTTAATAAAAAGGAAGCATTTTAGATTATAGGATGCATTTAAATGGATTAATTTAATTTCCAACATACACTTTCTTTATACCTACAATATGTTCAGAAAGTAAATTACACAGCAGTATTCCTTTTAGGAAGTCTTTAAATTTTCTTTAGATAGATGTAATGAAATGTGTTTCATTCTAAAAGTCTTGATATTTATTTTCTTAAAATAATCAGTCAGATGTACACCTCTTCTCATTTTCTCCCCTCTGTCCCTCTATTTACAGTAAGTCCTGACTTCCATCTTTGATTCTGACCTCAAAATGCCAATAATTTGCTCCTATACACAGTGCTTTTAGGGAGGAAGCAAATAATCCAAAGCCTGTGTATAACAGTTACACTGTTATTTTTAAAACAAGCATTTCCACATCTGGCAATGACAGTTCCAAAACACTGTGGAAAAGTAATCCACAAAGGAAAGAAAGGAATTTTCCGTACTAAGTCTAAGGTTTTTCTGAACTATACAATAAACACTTAAGCAATTTTATTTATTCAATGATAAAGACTTAAACTTTTAAATAAAAAAAAATTATGCTCAATATAACACTCTTTTAATAGTTGAGCAAGAGAAGACATTGTGCTAACTCTGACCTCTACCCCTCAATCCTGCTAAAAGAGCTATGGAGTCAAAAAAATATGCTCAGATAACCAACCAAGTGGGGAATAAAAATGTCACAGATCAGGTAATACTTGGAGAACATATAAAAGTAAGTTTTATTTGCATTAGCTTTATTTTTTAATACAATAACTGATTCTACATAAAGTATGTACATTTGAATTTCACATAATACATTAACATTTGAAAATTAGTAGACTATTTTTTAGAGCAATTTTAGATTTACAGAAGAATTGAGTAGAATATATAGAGAACTCCCACAGACCGTCCCCACTCGCCACCCCTGCACACAGTTTGCCCTGTTATTAATACCTTGCATTAGGGTGGTGCATTTGTAACACCTGATGGATGAATGAATACTGATAAATTATTATTGACTAAAGTCCATACTTTACATTAGGGTTCACTCACTGTGCTGTACAGTTTTATGGATTTTGACAAATATATAATGGCATATATCCACCATTACAGTACTATACAGAATAATTTCACTGCCCTAAAAATTCCCTGTGTTCCATCTATTCATCCCTCCCTACAAAGCCTTAGCGACCACTGATATTTTACTGTCTCCTTCCTTTTGCCTTTTCCAGAATGTCATATAGTTGGAATCAGCAGTATGTAACCTTTTCAGACTGGCTTCTTTCACTTAGCAATATGCATTTAAGGTGGCTCACTGTCTTTTCATAGCTTGATAGCTCATTGCTTTCTATTGTTGAATAATATTCCATTGTCTGGATGCACCACAGTTTGTTTATCCAGTCACCTATTGAAGGATATCTTGGTTGCTTCCAAGTTTTGGCAATTATGAATAAAGTTGCTATAAACATATGTGTGCAGGTTCTTGTGTGGATATAGGTTTTTAACTCATTTGAGTAAACACTAAAGATGAAGATCACTGGATCTTATGGCAACAGTATGTTTAGCTTTGTGAGAAACTGCCAAACTTTCTTCCAAAGTGGCTGTATCACATTGCATTCTCACCAGCAATGAATTTGAGTTCCTGTTGCTCCACATCCTTGCTAGCACTTGCTGTTGTAAGTGTTTTGCGTTTAGCCATTCTAATAGGTATGTAGTGGTATCTCATTGTTGTTTTAACTTGCACTTCCCTAAAGACATGTGATTTTGAGTATCTTTTCATATGCTTATTTGCCATCTTTATATCTTCTTTGGTGAGGTACTCTTCAGATCCTTTGCCCATTTTTAAGTTGGATTGTTTCTTTTATTATTGTTAAGTTTTAAGAGTTCTTTGCATATTTTAGATACTAGTCCCTTGTTGTTTTACAAATATTTTCTCCCAGTCTGTGGCTTGTCTTTTCATTCTCTTAACGACATTAACACTTTAAGTGAAGGATATAGTACACAGAAATCCACTCTGATTATTTGGGTGCTATCATATCTATTGCGATTTCAGGTATTCTTGAATATCTTACAGCAAAAACAAAAACAAGCAATAAGAAAAGTGAATGTTTTTAGACTGGAGGTCTTTATTAGGCTAGTTTTTTTTTTTAAGAAAACAGACATTAGCTAAATGAATAACTATAAACTAAGATCTCTTACTGGAAGTTTCAGAAATGACAGTGTCGTCACTATAGGTCAGATCTTAACAATACAGACCCAATGTTTTATCACTCAGTTGTCCTCCACAGAACAGGAAAATCCTCCTGTAAAGGAATCCTAAATTGGGAATGTTCACAGCAAAGGAATCTTGGATCCAACTTTTCTCAAATTAGTCATGCCTAGAGATGTACATGACCTTTGTATGATTCCAGCAGCACTAAACTGGGTTTCCTAGTCTTTTGCTCCACCTCCCCATAGTAAGTGGCTCTGTAGCATTTCCCAAGAAAGAAAAGATGAGAATCCTTAGGGGAAGGAATGCAACTTGTGACCATCCGTTTGAATAATAGCTGAGGTCAAAAAAGACCTTGATGCTTAAGAGCTGGAGTTCATGAGTGTAGCTTTGAGGCTATGAAGGGTAGAGCGGGCATTAAGCCCACAAATAAATTGCAGCTGCAGGCTAACCTACAATAAAAGAAGCAGAAGTAGGATGATTTTATCCCCTGAATTCAAGAAGTATATGCAACTCAAAGTTCTTACTCCAAAAGGCAATAATTCCATTATAAGCCTACAGGTTTTGTATCACTAAGTCAGATGCTGCTGCTAATTAAATGATGAAACACAGTCTTAAAAATATATCCCTAGCTTAATCCAATCAGTCTCTGCTTTGTTGGTGTTCTCTCACAAAACAAATAAATTATATGCTTCTTTCACCTATAAAGACACCTATCCAGCCTCCAGCAACAATTCACGCTTGTTTTTTCTCTTCTAAAAAGCATAACAAAAAAATAAATCTAATAATTAGATTAATCAGACACTATTACTCCTAGATATATAACTCAGTATGCTTTAAATCATATATTTAATGGGTATATAAGAATATAAAATTCCATTTAATTGCAAGAGTGGTAACTTTTTAATGAAGAGTCACAATGAATAAAATTTAAACAAACAGCAATGGATAATGCAGTTTTCAAAGGAATTTCTGGATTTCTGGAAATATTCTATTGGCTTAAATTATGGGATAATAAGTGTTCAGTTCTAAATTAATTGGGCTTTTTACAGTTTTTTAACTTAAAAATAAAGTCAATAAAATGGATGACAAAAATAGATTTGCTATTGTTAGCAAATATTATTGAATTCGAATTTTGTGATAATAAATCACAGAATAATTCTCACTAATAGTAATTTATTTATTTTAAAAATTCACAACTTTCAACAAAGTGGATATAGAAGGAACATACCTCAACATAATAAAGGCCATATATGAGAAGCCTACAGACAACATCATACTCAATGGTGAGAAAGTGAAAGCTTTTCCTTTAAGATCAGGAACCAGATAAGGATGCCCATTCTCACCACTTTTATTCAACATAGTACTGGAAGTCCTAGCCAGAGCAATTACGCAAGAAAAAGAAATCAGAGCTATCCAAATCAGAAAGGAAGAACTAAAACTGTCTCTTTTGCATATGACATGATATTATATACAGAAACCCTCAAAATTCCACCAAAAAACTGTTAGAACTAATAAATTCAGGGAAGTTGCAAGATACAAAATCAATACACAAATATCTGCTGCATTTCTGTATACTAATAAAGAACTATTAGAAATTAAGAAAACAATCCCATTCACAATTGCATCAAAAAATATATGTAACTAGGAATAAATTTAACTAAAGAGGTGAAAGATCTGTACACTGAAAACTTTAAGACACTGATGAAAGAAATTGAAGAATACACAAATAAATGGAAAGATAACCTGTGCTCATGGATTGGAAGAATTACTACTGTTAAAATGGCTATAATACCCAAAGCAACCTACACATTCAATGCAATCCCTATCAAAATCCCAATGACATTTTTCACAGAAGTAGAAAAAGCAACCTAAAATTTGTACAGAATGATAAAAGACTCTGAATAGCCAAATCAATCTTGAGAAAGAACAACAAAGCTGGAGGCATCATACTTCCTGATTTCAAACTATATTACAAAGCTATAGTAATCAAAACAGTATGGTACTGGCATAAAAACAGACACATAGATCAATGGAACAAAACAAGAGAGCCCAGAAATAAACCTATGTATATATGGTCAATTAATTTATGAGAAAAGAGCCAAGAACCTACAATGAGGAAAGGATAGTCTTCTCAATAAATGGTATTGGGAAAACTGGACAGTCACATGCAAAAGAATGAAACTGATCTCAAAAAGTTATTTGCATTCCCATGTTCACTGAGCATTATTTATGATAGTCAAGACATGGAAACAACATAAGTGTCTGTGGACGGGTAAATAGATAAAGAGAATGTGGTGTATACATGTACAATGGATTATTCAGCCATAAAAAAGAAGGAAATCCTGCCATTTGTGACAACAGGGATAGACCTTGAGGATCCTATGCTAAGTGAAATAGACAGAGAAAGACAAATATCGTGTGATCTCATTCATATGTGGGGAAAAAAATAAAAAACGAACTCATAGGTACAAAGAACAGATTGGTGGTTGCCAGAAGCAAGTGGTTGGGGGTGGATGAAATGGGTGAAGGTGGTCAAAAGGTACAAACTTCCGGTTATAAGAAAAATAAGTCCTGGGGACATAACACACAACATGGTGACTACAGTTAACGATACTGTATTGTATATTTGAAAGTTGCTAACAGAGTAGATCTTAAAAGTTCTCATTACAAGAAAAAGAAAATTGTAACTATGTGTGGTGGTGGATGTTAACCAGACTGACTGTGGTGATCATTTTGCAATATATACATATATCAAGTCATTATATTGTACACCTAAAACTAACACAATAAGTCAATTATATCTCAAAAAAAAATACACATACAAATTTTAAGGTTACCTTCCTAGCTTTCATTTTATTTCATTGAATTAAAAAGTCCAAGCAAACTAAACTACAGTGAGCTTATGTAGATTAACTGCTAAAAATATTTCCAGGATTTTAAGAAAAATAAAAACAAAAAATGAATTACTTTTAATGACTTCCTTTTTATCTTTTTGCCAAAAGAAATAACTGATTTTTTTCTTAATTAAAGTATAAAGTTGGGAATTGTTCTGTAAAAATCTTTGAATCCATAAATAAAGATTCTTGATAGTTATTAAGGGTTTAAACAAAGAAATTCTGCTGCAAGGAGGCTGGAGGCTGTCAGCATTTCATGCAGCTGTCACAGGCAATGCCCAGAGGCCTGGGTCATGGCTGGAGAATCCAGTCTTACTTTTCACATCTCTCCCTCAGTAATACATCACCAAGATCAGCGACTACAGGTCAGATTCCTGGTGTACAACAAATGCTCCCATGCTACAAATGAGATTTATCCACCTTGAACTCTTCAAGAAGTTCCTTTCTCTAATTCCAAGCTATTGCCTACCCTCACCCTCCTATTTGGCATTAGCATTTATATTTCTGGTAGATAAGCTCCTTAAACATTTCAAGACAATTATTATATATATGGTAACAGCGTACACTTTTAAAAAGGCATAAGTTCAATACATCAAAAAGGAAAGTTTGAAGTATATCTGATCTAACTACTACTAATTGAGAACCTGTAGCATGAAGGGTTCATGGTGAGCTGGTCAATGCTGATACAACTACACTATTGTCTTTGGCCACCATCTTGTCTGAATAATTGGGCATCTGTTCTGATTAGTTGGTCTCCCTGTAACACCATTTGATAAATGTTTTGTGTATCATCCTTGTGTGTATGCAACCTGAAAGAAGAGCACTTACCTTCATTTTTCCACTGTATTTTGGGTCAGAAAGTGTTTCAAAGGCTGCATCTTTGCTTTTCTGCACAAAATCTGGGAATTTGGAAAATACCTGATCACATATCCTTTTGATAAGTGTTTCCTTAAGGGGAAAAGGTAGAAAAAAAGAAATTTCAAATTAACACATTTAAATTTGTATAGATTGAGTTTATGAAAAAAAATTCTATTTAGAAGGAATATATTACTTTGAAGATTTTAATCCTCTTAAACAGACTAATAATTCAGAAAACCTTAAAGTGATATGTTAATTATATATAGCCTTGATGAGTTCTGAGATAATGATATGGCTACTAATTTTATCATTACTTTAAGATTTCCAAAAGAAGGAACCAAATACTTTCCAAAGAACAAACAGTACAATTGAAGAACAATAGCAAATTATTATTAGATTTTCAAATTACATTTAAACAGCATCAAGACTATACAACACACACAAAAAATATAAAACCATTACATAAAAAAGCTTTAAAAAAAGATCTTCTTATGTTGTGCTCTAGAATAAGACACAATTGAAATGACCAATGTAAATGATTGCTTTTATGCCTAAACTTTGAAATTACTGATTTTTTCCAGTTGGGAAATACCCCTAATATTTAATACACAGATTATTATAAACCCTTATTTTAATCCAGTATATTAGATAAATGTAATTAGACACATTATTAACGGAATAGGACTGACTCATCAAATATCTTATTTAGTAACTATATTAAAATATGTTAGGAAAATAAATATATGATCATTATCAGAGGCATAAAAAGAGTTATTTTAATTTAAGCTTAAATTTTCTCACTTTGATTAAAAACTTAAGTATATATACTTCTTTGACACCTAAATTAAAAAACAAGCAAGTCAGTTTCTTCTTAAATTTCATACAAAAATAACAGAGATATTTGGCTAAGAAATTTTATACCAAAAATATAAAATATTTATGCCAGATAACATGACAAAGAAATTGAAGACGACAACCCAAACCTGCTGTTTGGAAGCGCTGGCAGCCTGCAGTAGTGCGACGTGGTTGGCGACCTTCTGAAGGACTGCAAGGTAACTGAAATACAAGGTCTTCACTGTCTCCCCATGGGAATTGGTCTGTAACCAGAGAAATACAGAAACTAAAAGCAAGCAAAGACTAACATGGCTTTATAACTACTTACAGCACAAAATATATCACTTATGATAACATTTATTATCTGGCTACTATTGGCACAATACATTCTGAGAAAATGATGGTCAGCTGTCACGCAAAATATCAATGAATCACTAATGTGTAATCATACTTTTGGTGAACCATAATACAGTGATGTCTTTAATAACAGAGGGGAGAAAGTCCTCATCCAGAAAGCATTTATCCTCCTGATACACAGTGATAGAAATGCTGCTGTGAGAGGCTCCTGGTGATGAAACTGTCACCAGGTGCTGAGGCGGTGTCATACAGATCCCTGACTCTCCTCTCCCAATCACACACCACAGTTTCTCAGGAAATGATGCTAGGGCAAAAAAGTGAAGTGGTTAAAAATAGCCAAATAAATGACAGAAAGAATAAACATCAATCTAGATAAACATCTGCACCTCTACGTACATGGATATGTGACAGATAACTTGATAATAAAATACGTGAAACAGGGGCAGGAAATGTAGACAGAAGGTTAAAAAACAGTACAAATGAATATTTGTTGCTAAATAAAAATAAAATACTCATGTTATTGTACTGATACACACCTTCTATCAAATTAACTCTATCTGACTTCAGAAGAATATTTTAAGCCTGCCATCAGAAAGTAAGTCAGTTTACTATTAGTGGATAATGAGAAACTTCCTGAAAATGAAGTGAAATTTCAAGATGAAAGTAGGATACTTCTCAATAAAAGCTGAAAGGGAGGACATCAAATTGAAGCTACTTTCAAACATTAGTGTTTTTTTTGTTTTTTTTTAAAGATTTTATTTTTTCCTTTTTCTCACCAAAGTCCCCCGGTACATAGTTGTATATTCTTCGTTCTGGGTCCTTCTAGTTGTGGCATGTGGGACGCTGCCTCAGCGTGGCTTGATGAGCAGTGCCATGTCCGCGCCCAGCAGTCGAACCAACAAAACACTGGGCCGCCTGCAGCGGAGCGCGTGAACTTAACCACTCGGCCACGGGGCCAGGCCCTCAAACACTAATTTTTTAAAAAGATATTTGAATATTATATTTTGCTGTGATTACTATTTGATATTATAAAATATTTTTGAAAACTATTCTTTTTTACTAACTTATGGCTGCTAAAGATAAAGAACTCTCTGAGGAAAAATTATTTTATCTGCTACTTATCCTGACACTAGACTAGAGTAGCACGTAATCAAAAGCAAGAGAGCAAAGGTGCCAGACTGAACTGCTTGCCTTATAACAACAATTTCTCCTTTTTCGGCCGCTGCTGCAGGTACAAGGCTCAGAAGATTGAAGTATCAAAGTCACATCTTCTGTCTCCAACACTGTTTGATAGACGGCTTTCTGAAAATCGGTCAGAGAACAATACACCATCTGCCAAGAAAGAACACAAGGTAATCATTAGTATCTTTTTTTATAGCAGTAAGTTCATAGGTTGTAATAGTGAAAACTGCTCATAAGTTAATTTATTTTTCTTCTAGACATATTATTATGACAATTTCTCCCAATTCTCCTTTATTCTTTGTTACCACCCTACGCTAAACTATACAAATTATAACTTTATTTTCAAATAAATCTGTTTGTTTTTTAATTAAAAGGAATCAAAATATGAAAAAAGAAGTTATGTGATCTACTTATATGTTTCTCAATATATTGTGAGCCTTTTCAGAGTTCCATATTATTAGCCCATCATGCAAAAAAGTGATTAAAGTTTAGGTCAAATTAAAAACTAGATAAGGAAAAAAGGGAACACTTTAGAACAATAGTATGGATCACACTTACTGAATTACTTGAAAACTTAGAAAAAATAAAAAAACTTCTTATTACTGAAATGAGGTAAAGTATTTGTATTTAATATCTTGCTATAAATTACTAGGATTGGTAAAGAATTAAGTAAATACACATAAAAGCAGCTACAAGTTGCTATTTTGTGCCCAAATCCAAGAAAAGAAGATAAAATGATGCCACTAACTTATG